>NW_024472674.1:0-11371 GCF_017654505.1 Polyodon spathula | reverse complement strand
TTGCATCTATACCTAGGGTATCGGGATGGGTTAATGGAATAACGCGTTCGGTTCTGATCATTTTACAAACAGGACATTGTCGCCTTGGAGTCCAGCGAAAAGTAAACAGACTAATCCCAGGGCTTGAAGGAAGGAGATGTCAACATGGAGGGAACCTTAATCTATTTAGCTTTTAAACAAAGAAGAATTACAGGGGATTTGATTGAAGTCTTTCAGATATTTAAAGGAGTTGAAAAAGTTAACCCTGCTAAATAGTACAGCAGAGAAAACAGACCAGAACACACCATTGGAAATTAAGGTAAGATAGATTAAGGACAGATACACTTCTTCAAACAGAGGGGTGAGGGTTACCTAGTCATGTTGATGTTGAATCACTGGGATCTGACTAGCTACTAGTAAGCGGACAAGCACTGATAGGGTGAACGGCCTCTCGTTTGTAAATGTTTTCATGTGTCTTCACTGAACTGAACTCAGGAAGACACTGGTTCACTGCAATGCGGAGTGTTTAGAGGGAGCAACCAGCAGAATGTTATCTCAATACCCAGGCTGGTGTGGACTCCTCCCTGGAGTCTTCAAGAACCATGCTTATCTGCTGACACTGGCAGTGACTCGGAACAGCCTGAAGCAAGACGGGTGTGTAGCTCTGCAGGCAGGGAGACAGGGACACACACACACAGGGTGACACTGTATGGTTTGGCTGAGATATGAAAACGCGACTGTTTGCATGAAACCTGCTCTGCTCAAAGTGAGACAAATAAAAAGCCTCTATATACCAACCCTTTACTGTCATTTTTGGGGTCTTTCAAATGTTATCAAAGGCGAAATGCCTTTAAAGGTGTAACTTTGGAATTTGGTTCCCAGTGAAAATGTCACCAGCAATTTATTTTCATATTTCCTTTTAAAAATATGTGAAGTAAAAGGTATCTATTTGTTTTACTTCGTTCCACATGTTTTTTGTCATTAAAAGCCACTGTCAAGAAAATACTCCTGTAGCCGCAGACCTTATATAGTCACATCTAGGATCAGTTGAAAAAAGAGCAGATTTAAAAATCTTTATCTTTATGCCATTTTAAAGTGTTATACACATAGCTAGAGAAGGGCTTCTACGATTGTGCTGAAACTTGCAAAGTACCTTCTTTAGCTCACATTACTGGGTGATCGTTATTTGGGGGTCTATGGAGGATCTATGTCAAACTGTATATATGTCACGCTTACATTTTTTCATTGATCTGGAGAAGCCCATGTTAAACTGTAATAAAACTTGCTCAGGACATTCTTTTTGAACAAGTGTCAGTATCTGGGGGTGTATGGAGGCTTCTTGTTTGACTGTCTGTCAAACTCACATTTGTACACATGCATACAGCAGTATAGGTGACGGTGATCAGCTATTTTTAAAATTATTGGTTGCTGTTGCTTTTACTTGAACTTCCAGCCATAGTGGTGGATGGAAATCTTTATATTTAGAGGACTTTTCGAATCGATCCATGTGCATGGTCTGTTGGGTCTTATTTTAAAGATGTGTTTGCTTATCCTGCCCTGCGCAGTTATTAGTGTCCTACTTGATGCAAACAATCACATAGCGGCTTACAGGAAACAGGTTGGGTTAGGTGTGGTCTGCCTCTCAATCAAAGTGAAAAGAAATGAGCAAAACAATGTGGGTTTCATTTTTGGTAATAAAAAAAAAAAAATAGTAGTATTTCGAAAATTCTCTGCACCAGTTTTTTTTTTTTTTAATGATGTTTGTAACCACTTTGATTGATTCTTATTGCTATTCAGTTTTTCTCTGTGTTAAAGTCTGTCTCAGGAGTTGCTCCTCAATTGCCTGCCACAGATTGATGTAGAAAAGGCTAGATCAGCCAATGTGTCTTTTTAGAGGCAGGAGACAGTGCCATCTAGTGATCTTTCAATTTTAAGTTTCCTTTTGTTTTGCTGGCAATACACAGCTGTGCACTAAATGGCACCAGTGCTTACTAATATAAAGACACTTGTGCTAGTCTGCACATATATCTATGGCAGACAACTAGAACACAAGGCAAGCTCCTGAACTCAAAACAGACATATAAAAAAACCCACACCACTTAATTTGTTGCAATAAGAAGCACCCATTGCAAATATCATAAAGAAGTAAGTACAAAAAGTACAAAAAAGGACAGTACAAAAAAGAAAGAAAATTAACCACAGTCTGTTTTCAGTGAGAAATAAAGCCATAGCTCCCACCTTGCCTAGAAGCAACCCGACAATTATGTGAGAGCCATGTTGAACCCCTGCCTCTGAATTCATTTCTACATGATGAGTTGTGAGACTAACTGTGGTTCCTATCCTCCAGATAAGAGTGCCTTTAGAAAGCAGAAAAATGAAACTTGGCCACTTCCTGCTGATTCACTGTGTGACCCTGAGTAAGTCACTTAACCTCTTTGTGCTGCGTCTTTCAGGTGAGACGTTGTTGTAAGTGACTCTGCAGCTGATGCATGGCTCACACACCCTAGTCTCTGATCTGGTAAAGCGCTTTGTGATGGTGGTCCACTATGAAAGGCGCTATATGAAAATAAGGATTATTATTATTTTTATAGGAAAGATGAAAAGGTTCCTGGCATTGCAAAGAGGTGTCACAGGGTTCTTAATTGCAACGTTCCTTTGGTGACGTCATAACTGGCTGAAAGACCAAAACTCCACTCATTCAAGGTGAATTAAACAGAACATCCAGGCTACTTGATCAGCGTGGTGTCTGCTGCTTGACCTTTGCCCTTTTCAAATTACGTCATCCCTCTTTGTGCAAACCCTAGTGCTACTGCCCACAGACGGAGTGCAGGTATCAAAGAATCCCATTGACTCGACCCGTATACAGCTGTTTGAAGTTAAAATAGAGTTTCCTCTGGTAGCTTTCAAGCTGATCCTTGAAAATGTTTTGAGTGACGTGGGCCTGATCCAGTCTGGCTGCGTGATCTGGAAGAAAAAAGAAAAACGGGTGAGACTTTGTTGTAAGTGACTCTGCAGCTGATGTCTCCTTGAATAAAAGCATCTTTAAATAAATGGGGGGGGGGGTGATTCAGGTGGGGTGAAATTACAGTAAGATTATGTTTACAATAAGGCATGCTTACAATTCAAAAGGCAGAGCATAGCCATGATAAAGAATCAAGAAGTGCAGTTCACATATTTAATGACTGGTGAAATACAATTCAGAGTTGCTGCAGTATGTCCACTGTTTTTGCAGGTGAAAAACGTTAAAATAAAAGTTGCCACATTTTATATATAGACACACACACACACACACACACACATATATATTATATATATATATATATATATATATATATATATATATATATATATACTATACAAAATATATCTATTTATTTATTTTTTGTGTGTAATCTATGGTACACTAACATAAAGGTCTTTAACCTCTGCATGTTCCACGTCTTCGTCATCTAAACGGAAGATAACCCTAACACTGAATCACCACGCACAGAGCAACAACTTCTCAGCACATTTTCTTTGTTTGTTTTGTTTTGTTTTGTTGTTTTTTTTTCATTTGAGCCACGATATTTCCCCTCATCAATTTTTTGCTCATGGTTATTAGAAACCGGAAACGAATGGAGAAAATTTGACTTTCAGCTTTAAAAAAACAAAACACACAAAAAAACAAAACAAAAACAAAAAAAAAAAAAAAAAAAAAAAAAAACAAAAAAAAAAAAAAAAAAAAAAAAACAAGATGTAGCATGTAAACCTTTTGTTTGTGGTGTATAGTGTATGTTTTGTAACTGGTAAACAGCTTAGCTGTCCAGTTGATTAGTTTAAGGACTGCAAATAGGTGTAGTTAGTTCTCCTTGAGTGAGTTAGGTTTTTGTTTTGTTCTTTTTATTTTTTTTATTTTATTTCTCTAATTAATAAAATCGCACGTAAGTGCTTAAAAACTTCAAATTCTTTTAAGGGACTAGTCTTAAGGGACTATGAACCTTAAAAAATCCGTGAAATCTTTTACAGTATTTTAAATCAGTTATAAAAAATGGCAGTGTTAATGAAAACACAATAGGGACTTTCAAGACCAAAAATTTAAAAAGATCATAGTGGTTTTACTGTTTCAACACTGGTCAAAGGGTCAACTGTGCAATAGCCATACAGTTAAGTAACTCAGAAATACGGTTCCCTTAATAAGGTTAATTACTGAAGGAAGAAACCAAGTACTTCGGCTGAACATTGCTGTCAAAGTAAAATGTCTAGGTGCAAATTTAAAGCCTGTTACATCTTTGGACACTAGCTGTTGACAACCCATGTGTGATGTGCACAGCAGAATCAAAACTAGAAAGTAGGCTTATTCACGCCAACCAATGGAAAATGTGTGTAATCTTATTGTATTATACTTATATTGCTTTAACCCAATAAATTATTCCCACAATATTTATTCGTTTCTTTGATGTACAAAATTATTGACTTAAAAGTTGGCCCCAAATGTCCTAATGTACCATAGTCAGTTATTTATTGAATGAACAGTGAATCACCTGTTGTCATTTCCTTTAGCCTGATAGACAGTGACGCCCAATTACTCAATAGTGCTTATTAATATTAATATGAATAGAGGAGGCGGACGTCCTTCTGGAGAGCGATGTTGTCTACACCAATAGTATTCAAGCAGTAATTTGTAGAAGCCAATAATAGGACGGAATATATCTGAGCTCCTCCCATTGTGGTTAAATTGGAGCACGAGCACTTAGCTGTTGTCAGTTTTGTGAATATTAAGGAAGAGCGCAGTAGGGATGGAGAGTATATTTATTCATAGTGTGTATACATAATTAATTAATTTGTAAATTAATGTTTAAACTGACCGCAGTTTACCCCGTCCGTGTGATTTTGAAAGTGTAAACCGAGCCCCGGGCCGGAATAAAATATTAAAATTGCCATTATCTTCACAGAAGAATTACTCTGTGAAGCGTACTGCACTGAAGTGAGTCTGACGTATCGGTTAAATCGACACTAATTTAACTATTATTACAGTTTTAATTTTTTTTTTTTTTTTGTTACTTTTCAAACACTATAGTTTCTCGAGAAGTTTGAGACGAATATAATGTCTTTTGGTTAGTTACAAAGAACTGTTGTTGTTTTACTTTATTTATTTATTTATTTTTAAAACCACCGACAAAGGTGGCTGAGAATAAAGTGTATTTTGGCGACGGCTAGTTGATTACATGTCGGGCAGGAGCGGTGTTGGGGTGGCCCGCGGTGGAGGTTCAGGGTTACAGCCGCTGAGGGCCACAGTCCCCTTCCAGCTTCACAAACAGACTGGCAGCAGGGAATACAGCCGGGCAGGTACCATCGGTGAGTATTAACTGACTGTACCTTCTGACTCGCTATTTTATTATATTGCACGCTAACGTGAAGTACTGTATTTCATCACGAACACCAAGTTATTAAGAACAGTATTTAAAAGCCCCTCCTCTCCTCCGTCTTTTATATTAAGCATGCATGGCTACAAAACCTGAATTTAGTCCCCTACATTGTAAGAAGAGTGAAAGGTTAAAATGTGCTTGACCCTGTTTTACAGTAGAACTAAGTTACATAATGCATAATTGCGTACTAAATATTTTTTATGCATGTTGTATAGCAACAAGTTCAGTAGTGCACTGGTGTGCGATGCAAAGTGAACTGGGTGCCTTTCTTGTGTGCATGGTGTTAGCCTTTAGCTTAGTTTTTCAAGTAGGCAGGTTTTAAAAAAAACAAACAAACAAAAAAAACAGGCAAGTCTTGGTTTCTAATCACTTCCTGTGAGGTAACTCCAGCTAGATTAGAACCGAACTACACCACAGGAAGTTATTTTGTACCAGAAAGTGGCATCAACATTCACTTCTGTTGTCTTTTGAAACGTGTGCATATTTCAATTTGAAGTATAAATTACAGTCAAATGCAAAAAAAGGGTCTTCAGTGCTAGAAAATGGGGACTAGTGCTCAGGTAAGTGGATTTTGCATAGCAGTCCTTCAGAAATACAATTCTTTTTGCTTAAAGGGTCCTAAATTCAAACTGTTGACTATGTGCCACATTATATGCAGTACTGGAGAATCGCCCTAGATTGCATGAACCATCAACCTGGCAAAACTAATTCAAGACAACCAAGATGTCCATATGCCACCCTTAAGAGTTTTTCATATTGAATATGGTAAGGGTGCTGCACGATACAAGCTGATAACCATTCAACGAGAGGGCAGAGCAGCTCCCCATGAGTGAAAACCAGCGTGTATCTTACACAGCACCTTGTACTATATATTATAGTAAACTACAGTTAAATAGGCATACTTAAATAGTGTAGCTATTTTTAATGTGTCATTTTCATGCCTGTATCAAATCAATAACAGGGTCTACATATATAATAAGTCTAGAAAGCCTCTTGTTCAGTTCTGATGATGCATTGTTAGTACATTCTTCACCACAAGCTGTGGTAGCACCTGGATCTGAGAAACTGCAGTTTCAATATTAGTGTGTCTTTACATATGCCCACCTCAAGTGCAAACCATTAACTTTTTTGGAACTACAAAATGTAATCTGGAGGATACTTTTAACATTACTGCAGGGAAAGAAATGTACTCCAAGTGTTTATGACTAGACAGTCTGGTGCTTGAAACTGAGCTGCTGGTTTGAGCATTCACCATGGATAACACAGCTACAAACCTTGGCTGAAAGTCATGCTATTTTTCCTATAGAACCACTGTCGAAGCTAGGTTGCCAAGCAGAGTACAGTGGTGTAGAAAATAATCTTCAACTACTGTAAGCACAATTACATCTGTGACTTTAAACATTCCACCATGATACATGTTAAGGAAATCGTACAAAGGTTTCACTTTTGTGAACCAAGGTATTTTCCACAGTGGCTAAATACAGCGTCCGTGAAATTTACGTTTCCTAAACCACTCGCCAGGGAGAACCACTAAGGTTTATTGCATTTGTGCACGACTAGCTGTAATTTTAAAGATGGCTGTGGACAGATACAAAGATGTTCTGAACTAGGCCAGTCTAATGCGTAGCGTAAAGAAGGAAGCAGAAGTTTTGTTACTAGTTTTGCAGTACGTGGTCACCCCCCCCCCCCCTCCTGTTGGTGTTGATTTGGTATTGGTTGCAAACTTGTAATTACATTATAGTGAGCTTTCAAGTTGAATGTTTGGTGCATGCATGTGGTCCTGTTGGGTCTGGAGTCCTCCAGGGTTCAGAGGTATCAATAAATAACTAGCTGAAGAAGGTTAAATTGGCACAATTTAAATAATTCACGGTACAGATGTGATAAAGACCAGGTGGGCTGCAGAACAGAACTGTGCACCCCAGTAGACCATTAACTAAGAGCATTGCCTATAAATTTTTTCTTTGTTCTGTTTATATATGTTCTTTAAATTTTTTAATTATCAAGTAAAAAATATATTTAAGCAATCTTTTCAGTGGACAGCAGATTTGTTGGAATACTGCTGTATATGGCACTAATTTAGCTAGTGATGGTTGGGTCTTCTCTTGGCCTTGATCAGCTGTTTGACACTTATCTTGGCATGGCGCCTGTATATTCTTTCCTCTCAAGTACATTGCTGTACCCAAACATTCAAAGCTTCCTGGAGCTTTATCTTCCTATGCTAGGCTACTTTGTAATCGTTGGTCATATTTAGGTCAGTGATAAAACGGGACTATTTTGTTGAAACAGAAATATGACAAGAATGGTGATGGAGCATTTATTTCTGGAGTTGTACCTGTGTTGAAATAGCCTCTTCTGGCTTTTGTCTGTAGAATTTGTGGAGGACAGGAAAAAGCTGCATGTTTTGAAATGCATTAACAAAGGCTACAGTGTGTATCATTTAAAGTCTGTTCAGAATCTCTCTGGGAGAACAAGTTTGCAGAGCTGGCATTCGAGTTATTCCATGACAAATCACTCAAAACATATTGGATTTGACACCCTAACACAAGTCTCTAGGTCAAATAGTTTTTGAGTTAAAGATTGATTTTAAGGTTAGGGGTCCAAAACCACCCACATTTTTACCCCTCTAACTGTTGACCCAGTTGGGGTGAAAATGTAAATGCTTGTCTGGTGTAAATCCGAGGGGTAGGCTGTTACCTGTTTGGTTGATTTGTCGCGCAAATGGCACTTTCCAATGGCTGTTCAATACACCCTGCATAAGCATATTTTGTTCAATACAATAATGGCCACTTCAGGTTGAACTGCCTTGTACAATACTTGAAAGAAGAAATGTGCAGAGCTCCCTTCTAGAATGTGTGCCCTGTCCAGCACAAGCTGTACAGGGTTCTCCCCAGGTTTTTTCAGCCGGGCGTGCCTCCCAGCAAAGTGTCTGTCGCCACCCGGCTTGAAAAAAAAAAAAGAATGTAGAACATGAAGTGCAACCAGGTATAGTCAACAAAAGACCACACATTTATTCAAATTCTGTCTATATATCTATATCTATATCTATATATATATATATATATATATATATATATATCTATATATATATATATATATATATATATATATATATATATATATATATATATATATATATATATATATATATATATATATATATATATATATATATATATATATATCTCTATCTATCTATTATGGTAAGGCAAGTTTATTTTTCCATTTTAAAAGTTCTCCTGGCTATAATGTTCTGCTGCCCAGCTGTGCAGAATTCTTGGGGCGAACCCTGCTGTAACTCTAGATGAAATCCCAGATGTATTTTTATAATGGCCTGTTCCAGCTGTAGTGTAGCTGGGGATTGAACAGAGCTCTGCTGTACCACTCGAATAGTGCGGTTTTGATGCTATCCCTGATGTAATGCACACACCTGCTAAAGATTATAAACCAAGTATATTTGAGGAAATCAATGTGGACACAGACAACATTTGGTTTACTTTGAAGGTCATTGGGCCGTACCTTTTAGTCAGTGCACATACAGAGGGTCCTAATAGTCACGGGATGATTGCACAGTGCCTGAAAGATTAAAAGCATTCGTCTAATTGTCAATGTTACTGGATTATAGCGGTCCGAAATGTCTATAGGAGGCTTGGAGTGTATGGTAAAACTTTGTTACCTTTGAGACTTGCCTTTAGAAAATCAGTAATTTGCAATATTGCATAGCTTTGAGGCCAGGATATGTTAAAGGGACAAATGTTTCCAAAGTGGCGGACACCGGCTTTTACTTGTGTTTTGAAAACTTCCTAAAAAAAAAAAAAAAAAAAAAAAAATCAATTATACAGTAAGAAACCATTTTGCAAAACATGCAAATAAATAGTGTGGGTTCCTGCTTTTCACATGTGCTGGGGTTTAATTATTGCTGGATAACAAGCTCCCAGAGCACTGCACTTTTAAACCATTTCATACTTTACTAGAAGTTTAGTTTACCAGAGCCGGCATGTCTTAAAGACAGACGTGGATGTAGAGACTAAAATTAGTAATGAAGTTTTTACTAGTCATTTTTACCTCTCTGCACCAGTAGTGTTTATTATGTCTCCCTAATGTGTTATTTGCTTGTGATTACACATTATTATTAATTGTGATTAATTTATAAGTATGCAGCTTATTAAAATATGCTGTAGATAAAGTTGCTGCTTTCCAATTGTTATAGGTTTTAGTTAATTCAAATGCAAGTCTTGAAGAAAACAATATTTAGCATGTTATCCATTTCTCTGGTTCAAGAAATACATTCTAAATAAAGTAGTGATTATGATATAGTACTGTAAGGCACAGGTACATTTAGACATGTCCTACTGGTATGTAAATAGATTAGCTGTGAAGATTGGCTACTGAACCTGTAACTTTGCCCTTAATGCTCTTTGACTGGTGACATTTTTTTCATTTTTTGTTTCTTTAAGCAGGTGAGAAGACCAAATCTCGCCCACCAAAGCCGCGCATCAGACGCACCCTGTCTCTGGACACTATTGTGGGCCCCTACTTGCAGGGGCAGTGGCCAAGGGAGCTGGAAGGACATGACCTGTACTTGAATGACAAGGCTACTCAGGTACTCTTGACTCATTCACATGCACAGCCCTTCTGAACCGCTTCAGCAATGACAAGGCTACTCTGGTACACTCTGCTCAGACACAGTCCCTCTGACCCGCTGTTCCACAAACATTTAATTTCAAGTGACGTGGGCCTGTCGTTGCAGTGTACAGCTATGGCCAAATGTTTTGCATCCCCCCCCTGTAAATTAACAAATTTTGCTTCATAAAGTCACATAAAACCTGCTGAAATGTTCAGTTAAGATACTGAATTTACATACCGCTTTTGTAGTTTTTCTATATACTTAAAGGGTATATGTCAATTTAAAAATGTGTAATTTCAAAATCTAACATGAAATACTGTACTACTGTTATGGCTTCTGGTAGACTTCTGCAATATTATGTAATTTCTTTTGATTTACATGATAAATAAAACATCTAAATTGTTTTTTTTCTCAATCCTGAAATTCTAGGTAATGCAGAACTTATCTATAGCTGTATGTCGATTGAGTTTAAAATATTGTCCAGTGTTAAACATTTTAAGTTATAAAATGTGCTTGTGAAACACAGTAGAATGTGTCCTATACAGTAGTATTAGTGTAAGAATTTATTTATACATTCAGTATTTACAGTGTTAACGGTATTGAACATTAGCAGCCCGAACCACACTGTTCTATTGTTGGCTTGTGCCCTGTGCCTAACAAGAGCTTGAAAAAAATGAAGCCTGGTCATGTTAACTCTGTTCCAGACTGCAGTACTTACTATGCAGGAATGAAAACTGGTGGCTATTTAGTCTTTAATTTTAAGCTGTGGCAACATTACTGTAATAAATCAATTACAATCACACATTTTGAATTAAATGTGAACCAAACATAGAAAACAAATTTCTATATTCACATTGTGGTAGCAAGAAATAAAACAGAACGATTTACTTTTTTTTCTTTTTTAAAAGCACTCTTGTAATTGCACATAGCCTCTTTTTTAACTTGGTGTATTTTTACCTCAAGATTAACTGAGCATGGAAAGTACATATTTAAACTGCCCTAACCCTGCCATACTATAGGACAGTTCAACCTGCTCTGATTTTATATTCCCTTGCCAAATAACCGCTGCTAAACGTTTACCCAATCCCAAAGCTGGTTTTCTCAGATGGCCCCTTATTCGTTTGGCTCTGAGAAGATTGTGTAAGACTTTTGTGTATTAATTGAAAATATACACTAATCTGGTTCAAAAGCCTTTATTGGGACAGTACACAGTATTAATGTACAGAGCTAAAGAGATGCTTACAAGTCTCAGATTTCTCTTTCTCATTTCCTATATCTCCTGCATAAAGATAAACCCCCACCCCGTCAATAGATGGGAAACCTGATTGTCCAAATGCAAACGTGTTAAAGGTGTAGACACTCA
>NW_024472673.1:0-1042 GCF_017654505.1 Polyodon spathula | reverse complement strand
GGAAGAAAATATTGTACATTCTACACTGGGGAGAAAACCAGGGGTAAAATAATTGGGGCACGCTAAATTAAAAAAATATATATTTCATGGTCTTGCGTGATCCTAGCATGATCTTTTTGGCAAGGTCCTCTATCGCAGCGGCAGCCACACCCCAACGCTACTTAGCTTCGGAGATCACAAACATGGTTGTCATGGCGGCAAGTTCTCTGATGCGCACAGATGGCATCAACACAGATGACTGGACCCCAGTTGGGTTTAACATCCTTGAAAGAACATTGAATCAGAATAAATAAAGCATTGGTGCAGGATGAACATGCACCGCACAGCTTTGGACTTTGGACTATTTAGTTGGGAGCATTTCACAATACATCAGAGAGGCTAAAGTGTCCCGTGGAATTATCAAAACAGCTTGAGCAGATTGAAGTCTGAAGAGTTCGACAAGAGCGTCAATAGCTTGGTGCCTTTTTCCATTGCAGCTGCCCCTATGCGCTCCCTTTGACCCTTTAAGCAATACAGAACCATTGCATTGCCATTGCACTGCCATTGCACTGTAACTGCCTGTCTGTCTGCATTTTAGTTAGCACACTGTATCCAACCTGATCCCATTGCCCCTCACCAGTAAAGACAGTTGCATTACCACTGTAGTGTCCCTCTGCATTGCTACTGAAGATCATAAGGGAAAGATATCATACTGTGGTGCCCCTCAGTATAATACAGAACCACTGCACTGCCCTTGCCACTCTGTCTACCCGCACTGCCATTGAGAATCATTTCAGAAGTAACGTACTGTTGTACCATTCTACCAATGGCAGCCTCATCCCATTGTAATTGCCTTTGCACTACCATTGACCCTTAGATAATACATAACCTTTGCTTTGCCCTCGCCACTGTCCATCTGTCTGCACGGACATTAAAGATCACTGGGGAAGGGCGCATTTATCACACTGTGTTTCCATTCTACCAATGGCAGCCACATCTCATTGTAACTGCCTTTGTGCAAACTCATGTAACTCCATAGAATATATCTTGCGGGAATGTAGCC
>NW_024472672.1:0-1093 GCF_017654505.1 Polyodon spathula | reverse complement strand
GAGTTCAGAAGTAAGACTCACATGATTTGCTTGGAATGAAGAAATTCTAGGCAGGTATCTTAAGACAAGCTCAAGGCAAGTAATAAAAAAACAAATCTGCATGCAATGAAAAATGTTTATAATGCAAACGTCATAGAAACACCAGGGAAAGGCGAACCAATAAAGGCATTTGAAGTTCTTTTTTTTTATCCCTGTTAACTTTCTGAAAGCTAATCTATTCGTTCTTCTGTCAGGTTAGTACAGGATCTAGCTCATTTCAAATGCAACCCCATTGATAATCATCCAGGTAACCTTGTTGTGAGCCACACCACAGCACAGCAGGTGCCCAACAGCAGAAGCAACTTCTATAAACAGCGTTATCCTTTAACTATCTGTATATTCCTAACGAAGTATAAAATACAAGTGAAAAATCTTGATTTTCAACAGGAAAATAAGTGGGCTGGAGGTCAGAAGACTGGTTATTAAAAACCTTGTACAATAGTGTATATAGGCCATTTCACAAACAGAGCTGGGCTCTGACTTTTCTGAAGAACTTTAGCACAGAAGCTGTAACATACCTCAGTTGTTTAATACATTCTTATCAGCATCTAAATGGAAGCGCTTGAGATTAAAAAGAAAGCAACCTTGAGAGTGTGTCTGAGACAAAGGAATGCATTCTGCAAAGAGCTGATATTAACCCTTTACTTTCAGGTTCGTCATAATGATAATAAAAAACATTAACCATGCATAACCTGTTGTTCTGCTTCAAGTATTGTAGTTGCTAACACATGTCTGCCTGTCTCAGCCACCAGTTTGCTATTTCAACAGCTGGTAATAAGGTAATAATCACCAGTAATTGTGTATGACTGTATATGTGCATTCAGCCCAAAAGCCCAAAAATACCACACTCTCTCTCTCTCTCTCTCTCTCTCTCTCTCTCTCTCTCTCTCTCTCTCTCTCTCTCTCTCTCTCTCTCTCTCTACCTTAATCAGGTCAGTGCTTACAATTGTTATTGGATCTCTTCAACAGCAGTCTCTAATTGAGCTAATTGCCTTCCATTTTTTCTGTTCCAGTTTCCCACATAAAGGCTTTTTACTTCATATTTACTAAAAAG
>NW_024472671.1:0-1409 GCF_017654505.1 Polyodon spathula | reverse complement strand
CATTTGATCAGTTCAGTGTTTGAACTAATAAACCCCTGTAAACAGCAGCCTGAATGGGATTTTCAATCTCTGACATTAAAGTACAGTACTTAATTAACAGATTTAAAAAAAAAAAAAAAAAAAAAAAAAACAACAATGCAATTTCCCCCAAGCACTGTTCCGTAACAGAGACAGACCAAACCGTTCTGGCTGGGCACCCCTTCCCAATGCTTATCTCTGTCCTCTCCTGGCCTGTGGCTGGTTCAATCAGGTGTTTACTGTGGACAGTACTGCATTCTGTGCAGGCTGAGGGAGCACCACACAGACTGGTGTTCATGGTGGAGCCTGGGGGGGTCACACCTAAGTTCCTCTTTTGACAACACTAATGACAGCAGATGATTCTTTTAATTGTGGGCTTGACTATCACCTCCATCAGCAGTGATCAAGGAAGCCATGGCACTGGGGGGAACAATTGACAATAAATCCAGTTGTTTTTAGTTGTCTGTCCCAAGAAGAACCCTACACAGTGAATGCACTAGTCTAATGGTAGATTCTTACCATTGTCCTCCTTGACCTAACAGCCGCTTTTGACACCATAGATCATGGCATTTTTCTTGACCGCCTTCAACAGTATGCTGGGATCTCTGGAAGCTGTCTCTCCTGGATGTCCTCTTACCTATCCGGACGCATGCAATCTGTTTTTTTATGCCGGACACAAGGGTGTTTCAAACCCAGACACTTGTAGTGTCCCCCAAGGATCTGTTCTTGGGCCCCTTCTCTTCAATATCTACATGCTTCCCTTGGGTCCTTCTGCTCCTTCTAGACGGGTCTAAAAATCAACATGCATAATATACATGCATTCCTGACACTCCTTTAAATTACCTGCATTTAAAAAAAAAGTAATAACTTTGATAAGTTACTCAACAAAAGTAATCTGATTACAAGAAACTTCTTACTGTCAATAGTCAGTGTAAGATGTTTGCAGCATAATCTTAACAGTGAGTTTGCTTGCTACGTTTGTGATGCTGCCTGTGCTGGTTGCAAAACAGGATACAATGAAAAGTGTGAGGCAAGTTCAAACTGCCAAGCCCAGGAATGCATGCTTTAACGCATGTGCTGGGAGCATTGCATTCTGATAAGCTCATTTGATGGGAAGTAAAAGTTGCAGACCCCTAGGACAGGCAGCCACCGTTTCATTCCGACTGAAATCACAATGTGGAAATACTTCTACAAAGAATCTAACAACCCACAGAAAATGCAGAGAATATGCAACAAAGATAAATAGTGTTTTATACCAAGACTCTGAATAAGTCAGTTCGTTATATACATCAAAAGGCTTTGCTACAAAACTGGGTTAATGAGTGTTATCATGCAGGTCGTATACATGCACACACTGCCCCTATACTGTATAAACACGGAACGGTATGGTT
>NW_024472670.1:0-1055 GCF_017654505.1 Polyodon spathula | reverse complement strand
TTCAGTGACCAAAAAAACATGTGTGTTCATCTAACTGATTTATAACTACTTGACTCAATATCATGCAAAAGAAAGCAATGCATAAAAGACGTTGGAAATAATTATGCTACTGCACACAAGAGTGCTAGTCTTTCTTACCCTGTAGATACAGCCGGAATTCTAATACAACTGTACTTTGAGAGAATATTCTAAAAACCTACGTTCATCCCAGCTATACAATATACTGCAAATGCACTTTTGAGGGATGGCTTAGCACCTAGCAGTAGAAACTAAACTGATGCCTGCACACATTTCAATATGGCACCCCTCTTACTTTGCCCGCCTCTCCTCCAGCATCTGTGGTTTGGTTCTCTGGGATTTGTCTCCCATCTTGGTCCCCTCGAGCTTCCCCACCAGGGACAGCACCTCTCCAGTGGGCTCATCTCGCCGTGTGCGGTCGATCAGAGAACGGTCTGCTTGCAGGACAAGATTGGAGTTCTAGGGGAAGAAAAAGAACATCAACCCGAACTGGCCTCTACATGCCTGACATCAGAGCATTTGGTTTAGCTACACTCACACACCCTAAATATTTAAAGAAGATAATTTTATTCATGCTGAAATTTCTCATCTCCAATATTTTCTTTAAATGTTATGTGAAATAAAATACTGGGGTGTTCTGAGTGTTTTTGCGAGTTCTAGTACAAAAGTAGAGGTGAAACACTATTCTTTGCATTATTTACAGAAATTAGAAAAACAGTGAAAATATTTAAACACACTGGAAACTACACAAACTTTTAAAAAGGTCAAAGTACCATACGTTTTAAATTCATCTTTACAAAGAAAGAAAGAAACGACAAGTACAGTTTTGTGTGTGGTTTTATAAAAACGCTGAATCTCCTGCGTTGGGCACAGCACTGTTATACTCATTACTCGTTTCTTCAGGAAAAGGTAACAGTGTCTTTACTTATTATTTAATTACTGCAGTAACTTAGGTAACGCGTTAACCCAACTCTGTAAATCTCTTATCCGAAAGTGTGTGATCAACGTTCTGGTACTGAGGATAAAGGAAGGTGTAC
>NW_024472669.1:0-4538 GCF_017654505.1 Polyodon spathula | reverse complement strand
ACAGATTCAATTCTTTTAGCCTGTCTGCATATGACATGCCTTTTAAGCCCGGAATAATTCTGGTCGCTCTTCTTTGCACTCTTTCTAGAGCAGCAATATCTTTTTTATAGCGAGGTGACCAGAACTGCACACAATATTCAAGATGAGGTCTTACTAAGTGCATTGTACAGTTTTAACATTACTTCCCTTGATTTAAATTCAACACTTTTCACAATGTATCCGAGTATCTTGTTAGCCTTTTTTATAGCTTCCCCACATTGCCTAGATGAAGACATTTCTGAGTCAACAAAAACTCCTAGGTCTTTTTCATAGATTCCTTCTCCAATTTCAGTATCTCCCATATGATATTTATAATGTACATTTTTATTTCCTGCGTGCAGTACCTTACACTTTTCTCTATTAAATGTCATTTGCCATGTATCTGCCCAGTTCTGAATCTTGTCTAGATCATTTTGAATGACCTTTGCTGCTGCAACAGTGTTTGCCACTCCTCCTACTTTTGTGTCGTCTGCAAATTTAACAAGTTTGCTTACTATACCAGAATCTAAATCAATTAATGTAGATTAGGAATAGCAGAGGACCTAATACTGATCCCTGTGGTACACCGCTGGTTACAACACTCCATTCTGAGGTTTTTCCTCTAATCAGTACTTTCTGTTTTCTACATGTTAACCACTCCCTAATCCATGTACATGTGTTTCCTTGAATCCCAACTGCGTTCAGTTTGAGAATTAATCTTTTGTGCGGGACTTTGTCAAAAGCTTTCTGGAAATCTAAATAAACCATGTCATATGCTTTGCAATTATCCATTATCGATGTTGCATCCTCAAAAAAATCAAGCAAGTTAGTTAGGCACGATCTCCCTTTCCTAAAACCATGTTGACTGTCTCCCAGTACCCTGTTACCATATAGGTAATTTTCCATTTTGGCTCTTATTATAGTTTCCATAAGTTTGCATATAATAGAAGTCAGGCTTACTGGTCTGTAGTTACCTGGTTCAGTTTTGTTTCCCTTTTTGTGGATCGGTATTACGTTTGCAATTTTCCAGTCTGTCGGTACAACCCCTGTGTCAAGAGACTGCTGCATGATCTTGGTTAGCGGTTTGTAAATTACTTCTTTCATTTCTTTGAGTACTACTGGGAGGATCTCATCCGGCCCAGGGGATTTGTTTATTTTAAGAGCTCCTAGTCCCTTTAACACTTCTGCCTCAGTTATGCTAAAGTTATTTAAAACTGGATAGGAACTGGATGACATGTGGGGCATGTTGTCAGTATCTTCCTTTGTAAAAACTTGTGAAAAGTAATCATTTAACATATTTGCTATTTTTTTTTCTTCCTCTACGATTTTGCCATTTGTATCTCTTAAACATTTAATCTCCTCTTTGAATGTTCTCTTGCTGTTGTGATATTGGAAAAACATTTTGGAATTGGTTTTAGCTCCCTTAGCAATGTTCATTTCTATTTCTCTCTTGGCCTTTCTAACTTCCTTTTTGACTTGCATTTGCAGTTCTGTGTACTCTTTCTGTGTACTTTCTTTTTGGTCCTTTTTTTAATGCTCTGTAAAGTGCCTTTTTTCGCTGAATATTTTTTTTAATTGATCTATTAAACCATTTTGGCAATTTAGTTTTACATTTAGATTTGTCTACTTTAGGGATATAATTGTTTTGCGCCTCTAGTACTACATTTTTGAAGAACAACCATCCATTTTCTGTGGGTGTTTTCTCTATTTTACTCCATTCTACTTCTGTTAGTCTCTGTTTCATGCCTTCATAGTTTGCTTTTCTAAAATTGTAAACCTTAGCTTTAGTCTTTACTTTTGAGGTTTTAAAAAACACTTCAAATGAGACCATGTTGTGGTCTGAGTTTGCCAGTGGTTCTCTGACCTCTGTTTTAGTTATTCTATCTTCGTTATTTGAAAAGACTAAATCAAGGCATGCCTCCCCTCTAGTGGGTGCCTTCACAAATTGTGTTAGGAAGCAGTCATTTGTCATTTCCACCATTTCTATTTCATCCTTCGCGCTACCCACCGGGTTTTCCCATTTTATTTGGGGGAAGTTGAAATCCCCCATTAGTATGGCTTCTCCTTTGCTACACACATTTCTAATGTCATTGTATAACAGATTATTTTGCTCACCGTCTGAATCTGGCGGTCTATAGCATGCTCCTATTATTATGCCCTTTTGAATTTTTGTCTGTTATTCTGACCCATATTGATTCGGTTTTATTTTCTTTGTCCAGGTTTAACACCTGGGCTTCAAGACTGTTTCTTATGTATAGCGCTACCCCTCCTCCTCTTCTGTCCTGCCTGTCTTTCCTATACAGTGTATACCCACAAATATTATATTCGTCCCCATCACTCTCAGATAACCATGTTTCTGTAACACCTATCACATCATAGTTACCTGTTAGTGCAGTAGCTTCAAGTTCTAGAATTTTGTTTCTGATACTTCTAGCATTTAGATAAATACATTTAATGGTTGTCTTACCTGAGTTGTTGTTCTTGTTTTGATGCGGTCTCCCTTCTGTTTTTTTTGTTGATTTCTCCCCCCTTCCTTTCTAGTTTAAATGCTTCCGAACCTGCTCGAGGATCTTTTCTCCAAGTAGACTAGTTCCCTTGTTATTTAAATGCAGTCCATCCCGTCTATACAGATAGTCCTCGTTGTAGAATGTGGTCCAATGATCAAGATAGGTGAAGCCTTCCCGTGTGCACCACGTCTTCAACCATTGGTTTTGATTTATTATTTCCAGCTGTCCATATGGTCCTTTGCAAGGTGCCGGTAGTATACCAGAAAATACCACAGTTTTGGTTTTCTCTTTTAATTTCCTTCCTAGCTCTCTGAATTTGTTTTGCAGGGATTTTGGTCTGTCTCTTCCAATGTTGTTTGTACCGATGTGGACGACTACTACCGGGTCGTCTCCTGTTCGTTCTAGGAGCCTGTCCACGTTTTCAGTGATGTGCTTGACCGAGGCTCCCGGAAGGCAGCACACTGTTGTAGTAAGGGGGTCCAAACTGCGAACTGAACTTGCTGTGTTTCTCAATATGGAGTCCCCAACAATCATGACCTCCCTTCTTTTTGCTGTCTGGTCACCACTGTCAATGGGGTCCTGGATGTTGTTCCTTTCATTCTCTTGTTGTTGGTTCTGCTCATCAAAATTCTGAAGTGACTCAAATCTGTTGGTTGTTTTGATTTCTGGTGGTGGTGTTTGACGAAGTTTCTTTTTTTCCCTGCTTCTGCCTACCTGAACCCAGCTGTTCTGACCTTCTATCTCCCTGGTGGCTTTCAGTCTGTTAGGGGTGATGCAGACTTCCATGAATTGTGGGTGTGCCAGTTCCTCAAGATCCTGTTGCTGTCTCACTTCTTCCAGCTCCATTTCTAGCATACTTACTAGTTTATGCAAATCCTGGATCGCGCGGCACTTTACGCACACTTGGTTTAGCTCCGCTGGGTTTTCTCGGATTTCCCACATCAAGCAGGTGTCACAGATTACTGGCTTGAAGACCATGTTGAGGGTTTTTTTTTTAAGTTTAGTTTCTTCTGCAGCCGTCAACCTGCTTTCCAACTGCTTCGAAACTGCTCTGTACTTTTCCACGCTGTACTTCTCCCACTCGCTGTCGCTTCCACTCGCTGTCGCTGGGAAGACTGCCTCGTTTAACTGCGTTGTTCTGCTGTGCTGTCGGCTCCTCCCCTCGCCCGTGTCTCAAAACGGCGCTGAATTTGAATCAGCTGCTCCGAGTTTCAGCTTGTTTGTTATCAGAAAAACACACGCGGTTGTGTTTCCCCAATGTCCTCTGTTTTCTGATTAAAGCAATTCAAGATGCAATTTCTCCTTTCTGCTTCGAAACTGCTCTGTACTTTTCCACGCTGTACTTCTCCCACTCTCTGTCGCTTCCACTCGCTGTCGCTGGGAAGACTGCCTCGTTTAACTGCGTTGTTATGGCCACTAGATGGCGAGCAAGTCTCCTGTTACCATACGCACTGGGTGTTTCTATTCTGGGGTTTCTCTTCAGAGATGTGGGAAAATAGGACAGGTCCACGTGAAAGAGTGTGGAATTAGTATCTGGAATCAGGAACAGCAGAACAATGCAGAACTCTATTGGAACAAATAAAAACATTAAGATCCCTTTAGTAAAACGTATATAGGATTGTGGAGTAGTTTTGACCACTGCTGTAAAACTATGAACCTATCGTTATCAGTACTGGAAAATCATACATCATTCAACACACATGTTAAAGTTTGGAATCACTTTTTAAATATATACATTGTAAAAAATGTGTAAATAGGGCCAAAGTTTTGTAAAGCATGTGTATAGTGAACAAGTCAATTGGGATTTTATTATAGCAGCTTCACGTTTAAGAACAACATTGAAAAATATATGGACAGGTTTTATTTGTTTGTTTAGACATTCACACAAGAGCAATGCTGACAAGAGCAACACTGACATCACAAAAGAGGAACTGACATCACACAAGAGCAACACTGACATCACACAACACCGACATCACACAAGAGGAACTGACATCACACAAGAGCAACACT
>NW_024472668.1:0-1210 GCF_017654505.1 Polyodon spathula | reverse complement strand
TACAGAGGTTTACAATTATTATTATTATTGTTTTTATTTTTATTATTATTATTATTTTATTATTATTCCTTTATCATTTGATCACATTAACCCTGTGCTTGTGTTTGTATTTATTTGAGAAGTCTGTGTGAATTGATGAAGCTGCTTTGCCTGTCAGTTCAGCTGCTGCTCTTCACTGCCACCTGCCTGCTAGGCATGTGTAACACAGGCTGCATCGACCAAAGCGTCGTTCTATTAGTAAGCGGGAGCGCCCTCTAGTGCACAGCTGTATAATTCTGTGCATAATGAGAACCGCACTGTGTGTGGATGTGCATCATAATTATGAGATCCAACTTTGCATATTATTATTATTATTTTATTTTTTTCTTATGGGTTTTTTACACTTTCATTCGGTTTTAAGTTTTCAGCCCAAAATAATGAGTTTACAATAGCTAGAAAAAACAAATCTCTTTGCTTCCCTTAGAGTTCACTTTGATCAGCCGAAACCCTGATCCAACCACAGCTGGATTAGAGCATTTTACAACACTGGTTTATTTCTAGGGTACCTCTCAATTATAGACATCTTACGTATTATTATTATTATTATTATTCTTATTATTGATGTATTATTATTAATATGATTTATTTATTTTGCAGATGTCTTTATCCAAGTTGCCTTGCAGGTGTTCCAGGGCAGCGCAGGGTCACAATGCAAGCTTCATATTTAAACACAATGTAGTTTACAGTACATGCAAATAATAACAATCATACTACTGCTGGAACACAATATGAACTAGGATGCAGCCAGTCAGGATCACAGCAAGTTATATCTGCAGTGACAGATTAGCAGTGCAGTAGTGCAAGGATAGCGCATCAGCTGAGGATCCAGTAAGGTGGTGCTGAGGTCAGGAGAGTCCAGTGCAGAGCAGGAGATCTCAGATTGATGAACTGAATGTTCTGCAGAGCTGGCTGGGCGAATGCTGAGTGTTCTTGTGCCTCCGCTGAGCTCTCTCACTCTGCAGGCCTGAGCTCTGAGTTCCGTCAGTGTGTGGGCAGGAAGTGGGGCAGTCTGAGCATGCTCAGTGCAGCCTCGCGCTCCGTCAGCCTGCTCTGTGTTGAACGGGAGAAAAAAACAACAAGGTCAAAAAGAGTTTAAAAATCTGCCTGCATTAAAAAAAAGTATCCTTAGATCCTCTGACTCTTATAAAAGTTTCCCATAGTAAAAGCACAG
>NW_024472667.1:0-8835 GCF_017654505.1 Polyodon spathula | reverse complement strand
AGAACATCTGTGGGACCAAATAGCCAGTGCCATTCACAGGAGACAACCACGACCAGCCACCCCTCGCCAGCTGGCTGCAGCCAAACAGGAAGATTGGTGGACCATCCCACAGCTGTCTATCCAGAGGCTGATCAGGTCTATACGTCAACGCTGCCAGGATTGTGTTAATGTTCAGGAAGGTCATACCCGACACTAACTATGTAATGTTTTCATTTTGACAGTGTGTCACGTTTTCATATGGGAAAACATATGATTCTTTGATCTGTATTTTTGTTCACATTTTCTGTGATTTTGTTTGATATCTATGTTAAAAATATTTGATTAAGTCCATTAGACCCGAGTGTTGAGTTTCTTTTGGGTTAGGATATATATATATATTATATATATATTTTTTTTTTTTCAAAAATAGACATGTTAATAGTTATATTTATCAATTAACAAAATGCAAAGTGTGTGAACAGACGAAAAATCTACATCAAATCCATATTTGATGTGACCATCCTTTGCCTTCAAAACAGCATCAAGTCTTCTAGGTACACTTGCACAAAGTCAGGGATTTTGTAGGCACATAGTCAGGTGTATGATTAAACAATTACACAAAACAGGTGCTAATGATCATCAATTCAAAATGTTGGTTGAAACACAATCATTAACTGAAAACAGAAACAGCTGTGTAGGAGGAATAAAACTGGGTGAGGAACAGCCAAACAGCTAACAAGGTGAGGTTGCTGAAGAAAGTTTACTATCAAAAGTCATACACCATAGCAAGACTAAGCACAGCAACAAGACACAAAGTAGTTATACTGCATCAGCAAGGTCTCTCCCAGGCAGAAATTTCAAGGCAGACAGGGGTTTCCAGATGTGCTGTCCAAGCTCTTTTGAAGAAGCACAAAGAAACGGGCAACGTTGAGGACCGTAGACGCAGTGGTCGGCCAAGGAAACTTACTGCAGCAGATGAAAGACACATCATGCTTACTTCCCTTTGCAATCGGAACCCTGGTACACCCATCTACTGTCCGGAGAAGTCTGGTCAGAAGTGGCCTTCATGGAAGACTTGCGACTCAACTATGCACGGAAACAAGGCCAGGAACTGGGGTGCAGAAAAATGGCAGCATCAGTGCTCTGGACTGATGAGTCAAAATTTTGGCTGTAGCAGAAGGCAGTTTGTACCCGAATGAGCTGGAGAGCCTCGCAGACGTGGCAACTCTACTGTGAAGCATGGTGAAGGTTCCTTGCAAGTTTGGGGCTGCATTTCTGCAAATGGAGTTGGGGATTTGGTCAGAATTAATGATCTCCTCAATGCTGAGAAGTACAGGCAAATACTTATCCATCATGCAATACCACCAGGGAGGCATCTGATTGGCCCCAAATTTATTCTGCAGCATGACAACGACCCCAAACATACAGCAAAAGTCATTAAGAACTATCTTCAGCGTAAAGAAGAACAAGGAGTCCTAGAAGTGATGGTATGGCCCCCACAGAGCCCTGATCTCATCATCATCGAGTTGTGTCTGGGATTACATGAAGAGAGAGAAGCAACTGAGGCTGCCTAAATCCACAGAAGAACTGTGGTTAGTTCTCCAAGATGTTTGGGCCAACCTACCTGCCGAGTTCCTTCAAAAACTGTGTGCAAGTGTACCTAGAAGAATTGATGCTGTTTTGAAGGCAAAGGGTGGTCACACCAAATATTGATTTTGGATTTCTATCGGTGTTCCATAGTAGAGTCCTGCATCTGGTCAGGTACCCGCGGGGTCTGCTGGTGACCCACTAAATTGGGTTGGGTTTGGGTCAGAATGTGAACTTTTTTGTAGTTTGTGGTTCAAGTGCGGGTCAAATCTTTTTTTTCGGGTCTGAAGTTGACTCGCCTAAAATGTTTTCTGTCCTTTCAGTGTACTCGTCTGTAACCCTTTCCCAAATAATGTATTAGAAGGTAAATGTACCCAGATTTCCTGCACTAAAGCAGGAGGTGATTAGGGAGGAGCCAGCTGACTAAGCAGAGTCGTTCTTGCTTGTTTGAAACGTCACAAGATCTTTTTATCACATCTGCTTCGTGATATTAAAGATGTTTGTGAATGAGGTGAAACAAAAGATTGTGCAGAGTTTATATCATGTAGTGGATAATAGTTGGAGAGGTAAATCACAAATGTGGAATTCTTTTGGAATCATAGTGAATGAAAATAATAAACATGTGACTGGATTTGTTGTTTGTAAAACTTGACATTGTGTTTTTGTAAATGACAGCCACAACACTCTGCGAAAGCACAGGTGTAGCTCCCATTCAACTGGTGGCACGAAAGGAATACACATACTGTAAAATACCTTTACTGTAAGGTACAGTAGAAATAGCAGAGATCCATGGAGAATGGTAGAGTTTTCTGTGTCTGAATGCAAGTGTGAGAGAGTCAGTCGATACAGGCAGTAGGTAAAGGACAAACACTAGTGCATTTTTCGGTCGGGTTGCAGGTCTTATTAAAGTGGGTCAGGTTGGATCACATGTAAGAAGACTGTTTAAAAATTGGACCTGTGCAGGACTATTCCATAGTAATCATGACCCGATCTACAATCTGTAAGGATTTATAAGCTAGTTTTACATTTAACCTTAAGGAGAGGTCAAAGGTCACGATCAAGGTAATTTTTTAATAGAGCATACATTAATTCACATAGGCCTCCACTACTCTGAGTCTACATCATTCTACCTTTGACAAATACTGCAATATATGCAAATATGTGCAAATTGACCATAGCTGAAATTTGATTGGCTCGTGGTGGCCACGTTTTTTCTTTTAATGTAGCGACTTGCCTTGAACAAACTTGATAGACAACCTTGCCAAGACCATGTATGCAAAGTTTCGCTTCAAATTGGCATAATGGTTTCAGAAAAGATGTTTTAATATTTGACAAATCCAATATGGCCACTGAACAATGTGACCAATTGACTTTTCTTGAATAACCGTAAATCTAGACCACGAGGGTAGTCTATTGAGCCAAGTTTCACATCTTTTCGATAAGCAGTTTCGGAAAAGAAGATTTTTTTAAAATTGTCAAAACCCGTCGCCATTATTTGTTATTGTTTTGTGTTTTTGATTTTAAAACCTCGTGAGGATGCGTGACTGATCAGGTACTGATTATTTAACTAGCTGACAGTCACACATCCTTATTAAACTCGTGCAGACTATGGCTAGAATATAAAAGCTTGCAGCTGTCTGCGCTCAGGGAAGAGGGTCTTCAAGAGTGAAACAAGTGAGGATTTAACAAGAGTAAACAATTGCTATATGTGCTGGCTAAAAAACAGCATAATACTTGTTTGTTTGACCAACACGCCTTTTTCTTTGGCGTTTTGTGTTTGTTTAAATCTTTTGTTTATTATTTAATAAAACACTGAGCGCCATATCGTCTCAGTTTGCACCGCCATTTCTTTTTGTGGAGTTTGTATTTCTAGTCTGACGTCATCTCTGCAGTTATCCTATTCGCAGCTTCTCAGCCATTCTGGCTTGGAAGCCTAATAATCAGACCAGGAATACTACAGGTTTGTTTTGAACAGAAGTGTGTTTTTGGAAGAAATAAATAAATAATAGGAAGTGGATGGAGGAAACAGCAGCAACAGCATCAGCAACAGCATGGGGCTGGACGCAAGGACTGGCGCAGCTATCCTGTAACAGCTTCCCAGTCATTCTGGCTGGGAAGCCTAAAAATCATAAACAACAACAATAGGCTTCCACAGCAACCATTCATGTTCTTTAGGATTTAACATTTGTGTAAAAAAGCATCAGAATAATATTCTACTCAGTTCATCATTGGATTTAATGCAAACAAACTCACTATTGTTGTCTTCAGATATTTAGAAAAAATCCAAACACCTCTCTTTTGACTTATTTACTGTAGGATGATCACAGCACTGAGAAAATGAGTGACTCAGTGTTCCTGCATCATTAGTAATGAGTGACTCAGTGTTCCTGCATCATTAGTATGCATCAATGTTTAACTTAGAAAGAATTTCTTGGTTTTTTTTCTATCTTTATTTTTCAATCCAAGCAGAGAATGGCTGAAATCGACCTTTATGCTTTAAAACAACAACAAAAACAAAAAAAAAGACATTCTGGATGCTATTGCAACGTCTTATATCTAGAGAAGCCCCTTTATAATATTCAGCAAAACCATGGTTATCAACATTCTAGTTGAAACAACATTTGGCCACAACAGAACTATCCCTTGTAAAGATAAAGATTGTACGCAAATTTAAAAAAAAGTCTTAAACTGTAGAAAATGCAGTATATAAAAGTGTATTACACAGACTTTTATAGCATAAATTTACAAGTAAAAATAATACGCACAGAACAAAACTAAGAAACTTATTCTTCAGCACATCTGGAGTCACTGGAAGGTAAGGCAGACGGGCCTGCTTCGTCCTGCCATGGAGACGCCCGTCAGAGGATAGTGCACAATACTCATTGAGTATGTTTTCACTCATCAAGTGTTTTCCTCTTGCGCCCCATTTACAAATCAAACTAGTAACTGTCACCATATACCTAGAAAAAGCCTACCTACACCTTAACCTGCTAATTTAAAAAAGTAGGCACTTTGATAATTGACAGTCATTTAAAGGAATGACAGCATACTGGCGATGCTTCAGTCAATGAGATCTGTCAGAACTCAGTGAAATGACTATACTAACACATCATTGAGATGATTGACAGCAATCCGTAGTTATTAAGAATGGAAAGGATATGGGACAGATAGTAAGTACAACAAGTAAACATACTATGGATGATTTCTAAAATTGTTATTTTTGGTACGAAAATAAAAAATAGCGAGTGGTTTTACCGATTTTTATCCTATAAAAATATATTTTAGTCTAAGTCAAATTTTTGGGAAATTTGACATTTAACAAGTTTTACTAATTAGTATTGAAAAGTAGCAAGCCCAGTCATTCTGAAATTGCCAAATCCTATTCAATTCAAATTGCCAAATCCTATTATACTGAACAACCTGGTATAATGAACATTTCTCCAGGTCCCAGGGGGGTTCATTATAATATATATAATAATTAGATAAGTTAGACAACACACACACACATATATGTGTGTTCTTTCATAGCCAATCATTATATAGGTACATGTGGTGGGCGTGTGTATATACATACATACATACATATAACATATATGTATATATATATATATATATATATATATATATATATATATATATATATATATATATAATATATATATATATATATATATATATATATACATATATATACACACACACACACACCACGCTGTACATATATAATGATTGGCTATGAAAGAACCACACATCGTGAAGCAAGATTTTAAAAGTAGAGGCAACCACACAATCATGCAGGCAAAGATGAATCTGCAGTTTCTTAAAATTAACTGATTAAAAAATTTCCAGTTACTACAAAAATCTTACTTTCAGGAAGTGGGGTTCTTGCTTAAGCAACTATTTGAGACAAGCACATTGAGCTCAAACCAATGTATTATCTTTTAGTCCTAAAAGTACAGTAAAATAAACTGGGCATGAGCTCTGCTAGTTCTCAGCTGTTCTTGTGTCACAGTTGGAATTACGAAGAATATACCCAGCGAGTTGATCTGATCTACCCGCCTCTAGTGTATGTCTTTACCTGTCACCTGAGCCACCACAGCCTGTGAGATCCGACGATTTGCCAGGAAGACCTTGATCTCCTCCTTGATGATGCTGCTATCTCTCCTGTGGTAGGGGAAGACAAGTGTAAGCAGGCAGCATTTCTGGCTGACTGTCGCCCTCTCTTCTCTACCCAATAAGTACTGCACAGAGAGTAGAAGTCTGGGTAAAACCTGAAACCCTAATTATAAGCAATACTAATATGCTAGTAATGTTTTCCATCATAGTTACTATACCTATTGGTACGAAAGACTATTGATTATCAATGCAACTACTGTATTATGTAGCTTTATAGTCTTATTAAAAAACAGTTTGATCAAGGCAGATTGTTTTCAGATTAAATCCTCTATAAATCTACGCAGCAATGTGCCCCCCTCCTGTATATTTGTGTGTTATATGATGCGTTGTGTTAATGTTGGTGTATAGTCATTGGTACACAGGATATAAATTAGTCTGTCTAACACGAGGGATTTAAAATATATTTGTATTTAGGTACAAGGATTGCACATCACTCTATGTGCAGATGAAAAAGTATCTAGTGTGTGGGCATGGGAGTGCACTAATTTAATACACGTGCAGTTGTACCGAGATTCCAATTGAATGATTGATTAGCAATCGAGTCTCGGTACAGCTGCATAAAAGCAGCATGTTTCCACTCACTCGGGGTTTTTGTGTGTTCGGTGAGTGGAGAACGGGTAGAAAAAAGACAAAAACAAAAAGAGAAGTAATTAATTTCACTCACTGTGTTTGTCTGTTCATCCGCTGCTTGTTGTATCTGTTTCATTTAGTGTTAATTAGTTTTGTTTGTCCATTTATTTTGGCCTCAAGTGCTGTTTTTGTTAAACCTTTTATTTTCTGTTTTTGTTCAACCTTTTATTTTCTGTTTGTTCATTTATGAAATGGCCAGACACCCACGCCGATATAACCAGCCATCGCTGGGGTGCCCCCTCTGCGACCAAGACCATCTGTTTGCCAACTGTCTCTTCTGCCATTATGAGGAGAAGGAGGAATTAGCGCGGGGTGGACCACGAGAGTCCAGCGCCCAGACGAGGGGACCGCGGGGATCCAAAGCCCGAGAGGCAGCTGTTCCCATATCCACCAGCAGAGGAAGAATGCCTGCTGGTTTCACTTCCACAGTCTGTTTGGAAGGAGTCCGAACATTGACAACCCGCAAAAAGGGGGAGTCTGAGCGTCCACCAGCAGAGGAAGAATGCCTGCTGTCCCCATCTCCACCAGCAGAGGAAGAATGCCTGCTGTCCCCATCTCCACCAGAAAAGGATGGCGAATGCCTGCTGGTATCACTTCCCCCACCATCACCACACGGAGGAGAGGAGCTGCCTCTGCCTCCATCACCTAACCCTGCAAGAAAAGGGAGAGCAGCCCCAGTCCCCTGCCAGTGATGAAGAGCCTTCGTTGCCAGACTACATACTCCTCCCACCTCCATCGGCAGGAACAGAGCAGCAGGAGCTGCCGCTGCTTCTGCCACCTCCACCAGCAGAGGGTGAATACCTGCTGGTTCCGCCTCCATCAATGTGGGAGGACTGATTACTGCTCCCACCTCCACCACAAGAGGGAGAGCCTACAGCTTCCCCGTCTACCAAGACAGAAAGGACCAGGAAGTGATGCTGGTGGTCTTCAGCAGCCCCTGCATAGGAGACTGGTCGTGAATAGGGCCAAAACCCGCACCCCAGCATGTCCTGACTCCCTTCACATCATTGCTTGGGGATGCCTGCCTCGCTCTTCCCAAGGAGACCACCAACCCCAGCAGCAGTTTCGCTGCCAAAGATCTTGGGGGAGGTCAGGAGTCCTGCTCTCACGGCAGCATTTTCGTTGCAGGAACTACTGTGGGGGGATCCCCACAAGAGGGAGCTGCCGACTACGAAGAAGGGTGGGTGTGTGGTTCTGGAGACCACCAACCCCAGCAGCCTTACCACTGGTGACAGGCTCACCATTGGCAGCATTTCCACTACCAGTGGTACAGCGGGAGGAGAGACAGCATTGCCAGTAGCAGCCTGGCTACTGGGAACATTGCCGCCCATAAACACCTTAAAGTCCATGTTCTTGGCCCGGGACTGAGCGAGACTTTTGGTATTTTAAAGGGGGAGGTGGCCATTGAGGCCATGTGTGCTGTGCCCAAGCTCGGGGGATATGTGGCAATGTTTATTTAGGCACGAGGATTGCACATCACTCCATGTGCAGATTAAAAAGTATATAGTGTGTGGAAACAGGAGTGCACTAATTTAATTCACGTGCAGTTGTACCGAGACTCCAGTGGAATGATTGATTAGCAATAGAGTCTCGGTACAGCTGCGTAAAAGCAGTATGTCTTCACTCACTCAGGGTTGTGTGTTCGGTGAGTGGAGAACGGTTGGGGAGGAAAAAACAAAAAGAGAAGTAAAAGTAAATAATTGATTTAACTTACCGTATTTGTCTGTTTGTCCGCTGTTTGTTAGTTCTGTTACGTTTAGTGTTAATTCATTTTGTTTATGTTGGCCTCAAGTGCCGTGTGCTGTTTTTGTTCGACCTTTTATTTTTTGTTTGTTCATTTATTAAATGCTGAGCGCAAGCAAGCACTCAGCTTCACCAAACTCTGTTTCTGGACTGAAGTCACCCACTACAGCCGTCTTGTGACAATCAACTAACAATACGTTTCAGTGTAGGACTAAGGATGTTTTTGACACCTACTGCTGCACTACGATTCCAATATCTTCAATGCCTTCCCTTATGGTGCTGTACAATCACTCAAACTCAGACTCCTATTTCTTAATGTTTACAAACAAAGTAGACGTACAAAATACCACCTTTTATCAGTATTGAATATTTATCAAAATTAATGGTGGATTTTAATATCCACCAAGTGTAATTTGGAAGAAAACATGTTAAACATTCAATATAGTAGTGGCTTGCTGCGCTTTTACTCATGCAAAGACTGCATACCATAATATTATATGATTGTTTAAAGCATGCAAGAATAAAGGTGGTGCACATAATTAAGAACACAAATTAAACACTAAGCTGAAACATGAAAAGCTTTATTTTTTTTCTTTCAGAAAACTGTTGCAAACTACACTGTCATGGCAGCTTATTAAAATAGGTCATTTTGTATAGGATGTTTATTAGTATTTTGCAGTTGCACAAATAACTTGAAAATATGCCTCAGCTAAAACCCAG
>NW_024472666.1:0-7001 GCF_017654505.1 Polyodon spathula | reverse complement strand
GAGAGAGATACAACACATACAGCAATGTAATGCTGTTTAAAATGTTATTCCTTTAAATAGCTACTTTGAAAAATGTTAATAGCATTTATACTGGCTTAAATAGCTGTATAATAAAAAGACGATAAACGTGAAATATTTTTTTATAGTTATCATACCGTCAAAATCTAATACCGTGACATCCCTATGTAGAACACAAGTAAAAATAAATATTGGTAGTTTTATTCTATAATAAAATCTTAAGTAAAACACTCAGTGCTGTTTAATTTGAGCTATCAATATTGTTAACAATTAAACAGTTATGACGCAACATGACAGGAAGACCCCTCTCCAAAGGGTTTATTGTCGCCTTCTACAATACCAGTTACCTCATGAGTTCCTCCACCTTGTCATCGATGTCCAGCTCATCCTCTGTGGCTTCAAAGCTGTACAAACTTTGATCCACACTATTGGCGGAGTATCGGCTTGGTGATAGCTTCCTGTTGGGAGTGGCAGGCATAGTCTCTTTGCCACTCTGATTGGCTGTGGCACTGCTGGGGGGTGAAGAGGTGTCATAGCTGTTGCTGGGGGAGGGTGAAAGCCTGTGGTACTGGGTCTGTGTGGCGATGGTGATAGAAGAGGCCACTACATCACTGGTGGTGGTGCTCGTCCCACTGTAGGCTGGCCGGCGGCCAAACTTGTCCCCATGCTCGCGATCTAGACGCTCCAGTGTTTCCAGGGCATGCTGTATCTCATGCTTGTTCATCCCCGTCCGGCGGAGACGTTGCAGCAGATCAATCTGCTCAATAGTGAACCGCGGCTCGTCTGTGTAGTGAGACATTCTGCAATAGAAAACATGGCATTGTAACCATTTGGCAATGGGTTGCTTAGCAGTTGGTTAGAACACCATTGCGATTGTTGGATAGATAATAGTGCTAAATGTGGGAAATCAGATGGTGTATGGGGAGTGTTTAAGCAATTTACACTAATTTCATAATTCATAAGTTTGTAATTGTAGTGACTGACTTTTCTATGCAGAACTATTGTTTGTTGTGTTTATTTATTGATTGTATTTATATAGTGTTTTTTACACAAAATTCACAAAGCACTGTACAGTACATAGCAAAAAAAAAAAAAAAACCACAATACATTTGTATAGCATGTCACACATACAACTGCCACAATCAGACCATTTAAAATACATAACATTTAAATAAAAGTATACACAATAAAAAAGCAGCAATTTTAAAGTTACATTAAAACCCACTAAGCTATAAAAGTGTGTTTTTAGTCTTGACTGTAACTTGACTTCCCTGACAAGTGAAAACAGAGCATTCCATAGTTTAGGAGCTCTAAAAGAAAAAGCCCTACCTGCTGTGTTTTTTGTTGATCCTAGGAATAACCAGCAGCCCTGCATCCTGTGATCTCAGAATGCGGTTTGGAAGACACATGGTCAGTAACTCTTGCAAATAACTAGGTGCTAATCCATTCAAAGCCTTGTAAGTTAACAGCAACATCTTAAAATCAATTCTATACTGCACAGGGAGCCAGTGTAAAGAGACCAAAACATGGGTAATATGTTAACTCTTCCTGATTTTAATCAGAATTCTAGCGGCTGTATTCTGAACAAGCTACAAGCGGGATACCACGCGTTTTGGGACATCAGAAAAAAGTGCATTACAATAATCAATAGGGATGCACCGAATCCAGGATTCGGTTTCAAATTTAACCCGAATACCTACTTTTTGAGCAGGGTTCGGATTCGGGCGAATACTCAGGATTCGGTGAACCAAATCTGAATCCTATATCCGCTCAGATGCACATCCATTCTCATACATCCCCCCCAATGTGTGTGTTGAATTTAGGCATAAAAGAAAAAAAGGAAAAGAGAAGTTGCAAGCTTCTTCTTTTGGCTTTCAGATAAGTATAGTTTATTGAAGATAATAGTTCTGAGTTGCAAAGTTACAACCATATATCTTAAAGGTTACATGTGACAACAGTTTGCAGGTACCCTCTTTCCATGCACGGATCAGAGCAATACAAAGAACATTTTAGTATTCTCAGTTTAAATGCAGTCCCTGTAACATTGTGATTTTTCCTTAAACCAAATCTCTTATCACTTTGTTGACTGTCCATTTGTCTTCACTCTAGCATCAAAGCACTTGGTTCAATCCAGTTTCTCTTTGAAGTAGTCTGTTTTTACAACCCTCATAAAATCAACTGTAATTTCCTAAGAAAACCCATTTTATTTCTGGTTTGTAAATATGTTTAACACAAAAACATTGATCCACTGTAAATGGCAAATGCCTTTCATGTTAGTGGACTGGACATCAAAGGAGAGGCCCACACTTATTTAAAAATGTCTTGGAGGTCAGCCTTGTCCTAGCAAGAACAAAGTGACCAGAAAGATCTTTATCAAAATTACTGTCTAAGTAGGAATTTAACCAGAATCTGACTTAATCTTTAACCCATTCTGTGAGCTGTATTCTAAGACCAAAACTTCATTTATATCTAAATAAAATGTTCCAACATGCCCCGGTTTTTAAATATTTAAAATAAGTTTGTTAAGAAATGAAAGATTTCTAAAGACTTTAATAGTTATTCAGAAAAAAATTTAAAAGAATTGAGTTATTTCTCAATAATCTCACAACTTCATATTTATCAATATCCCAACCATCTTTTTTTCTATTTGCTCTAGAAACACTCACTCGGTTCCTGAGAACAATAATTATCATCGTCCCCTTAATTTGCCATGAATATCTGATTCCAAGATATGCTTATTAGCTTCTTCAACAGATGACCCATCCTATTTCAGGACTTTTGCTGTCATGAGCCACGCCCATTTCTCTTTTGGCTTTCAAGGAGCTTCGATTTGCTCTCTGCCAGAATTTTTACTCCTCTTCACCTGTGGGTGTCTGTAAACACAATGGATACATGTGCCAGGTAGATATCAGACCAGACTTTCATTTCAAATTCACTGGCTTCTGGGGTAAGTAACTTACTGTATCTCATCTGAACAATTTGCTCTAATGCAAAACAGAAAATCAGGGTGTTCTTTTCACCTATATTTACCATATAAAAATTCTGTGAGATCGGGGAGAATGCACTATTAATTATTAATCATTTTCAATCTACACTGCCCTTTTTTCCTATCTCTCCTAACGAGATATTATTCAATTTCAATCGATTTAACCATATCTATATCTATCTATACATTCTGCAGTGCTAATCAAACATAATAATGATGTTAGTAACATTACACATAACATGTTTGTACATATCAACTTAATTTAAAACAATCTTATGTTCTATTCCAAAAATGATACTTTCTCTTTGAACATGGAATACAGTTGATGACAGTCTTAATTATTCTAATTTGCATGATATTCATTATGGTCTAAATAATTTTATATGTGCAATTGTGACTCTAGGACGTGAATGTTACTCACTCCTGTGTCAATCAAATTTTTCCAACTGTTTAAATTTTCCATCTCTATGTTAATATTGTGTATTCTTATATACAATATTAGATGCATCATTGTTAAATCAGACCACTATGTGTTGCTATTCTCATAATTCTTTCAATCACTATAGATATTCCTCCCCATGGCTTATGCATAACCTGTTCCCAAGTCAGAATACAGTTCTTTGATTCAAACCATAACTGCTTTCCTAAATAATGTTTTTTTTTTTTTTAAATACTTATATATGTGTCCACTCATATACTTTTATTATCAAGTCAAATTGTTCAATTCTTGGGTATTGAAGAGTCATTTTATCACCTGCGATTCCCAATTCTCTATCCGGTTCATCTCTGCATTCCCAGTTGTGGATCAAGCTGCATTTATTGTCTTTATTGCATTGTGTTTTATTTACAGTTGTGATGGAAGAATCCCATCTCATGTTGATTCCCAATCACAGTCCACTCCATACTAGTAGATGTCTCCTCTCATGCTAAGATGAATTCTGTAGGAGAGAAAGATCAAAGTGTGAGTGCATATCCTTATGCAATTTTATTCATAATTCACACTAACATTGGTATCTATGTCAGCACTGTCATACAGCTTACACTGATCACCTTATACCAAAAATGTGCTCTTTCACGCTTTGTATTATCAACTTCAGATTGGTTTCCCCAAATTTTGTTCATTTCATGCAGACCTGGCTTGCATTCTTGTTCACATTCTGAACCCCCACCCCCACTATTTTTTTTTTTAAATCCTCAATATGTAAATTATCCCTGTGGGTTCTGGGCTTAGATCTGCATTCATTATTGTGTGCTATCTGTCCTGGATAACAGCACCTACAAGTTTGCTCTGCTGTGCCTCAATAGAGTATTTATTAGTGATTATAATTTCTAACCCTTTGTTGTAATGGAGGAAGGGAAATACCTAAGGGTGTGAAGTCTGCATTGGGGAGTCTACACAGAATAGCTGTGGGTAGTACAATACAGAATTCCCTCTAACACTAGCATTTTCTTCTAAGGATCTAACACTTAGCTTTCCTGCTGATTTAGTGTGAGGTGTGATATATTTAGCTCAATGAAAAATATGAGGGGGGTGTCATAAGGTTTTTGCAATATCAATTTATCATTGTCTCTATCTCTTATTGCCCACATCTATTGACTCATTGTGTTAAATAATTAGTTTGCCTTCTATGATGCAGAATCCTCGTTTCTGCCAGAGCAAGACAACTAACATTTAAAGTGTGTGTGCAGCTTCCAAATGTACTCTTATATCATTCATTCTCAGAAAAGAGTACATTACTCTGTCTGCTTGTGGCAGTGTTTGCCCAAGTTGCAGTTTGATTTGAGACAGTGTCTCTGCCCCGATCTGAACTTCTGGAAAACAAACAGAATGTTTCATTAGCTTTTTGGGGGTTAAGCTTTAACCCGGCTCCTTCCAGCAACTCCTGTTCTGTGGTATCTGCTTGAAACAAAAAACCATCATCATTAATAGCATTGTACGATAGTAAGCATTCCTGCAAATCAGACTTCACATCTGGGTCACTTGTTATTAATGTAGCAACACCGAGTTCAGTATTCTTCTCCAATTGACTGTTCTTAGAATTGAATTGCCATAAACCGTCCGGTTTCTTAACTGGCAACTCTGGGTTGTTAACTGCTAAACTCTCGTGCTGTAGCAGAGATTCTGTCTGTATCTTTGTGACACAGCTCAGGTTTCTATGAGGGTGTTTCCTGCATGTTTGACACCTTCCCATTATAAGGCTCCATTGTTACCCTCGGCTCCCTGTGGGTATCTGTGATTACCTGTTTTGTGTTTGATGGCTGCAGCATTTGTGAATCGTAAATAACAGATCTCTCATCTTGGTCAGACTGTTCCAACAAATGTTTGTGATGATCAACAACCAAGAACATTCTTTTGCTTTCTGTTTAGAAATTGCCATTCTTCGCTTCATTCCAGCACTCATGTTTTTCATAATCCAAATTACCCTGTGTTCACTAGTTTATTCAGCAATTTCACATATTTTAACTGATGGATTTTCAGATTTCTGAATTCCCCTCAATTCTGTTTCTGTAGAACTTAATTTATCCCTAAGATTATCATTCTCTTTCCCAAGTTTTGATTGTGTAGCAACAAGAAACTGTCTCTACTGTTTTAAATGCTTCCAACTCTAGTTTGTGTTCAGTGTAATTCAGTTTCCAATTTTTCAATTTGACATTTTAGTTTGGTATTTCATCAACTTTATCCTTCAGATATTCAACAGTTTGATTCATAGCCATTACACAATTTGCCTGCTTTGTTTTCTTTTTCTTTTCTTTTTGATTGTGCCTCCCACAAGCGCTCAGTATGTGTTCATACACATTTCTTTCATTCTCAGAACTTTCATAAGGACCTTCCTTACAATGTTTTGCCGTCCATCTCCTGGCCCACAAACTCCAATTCTTATACTGCTATATAAGTTTCTTGTCTTGACAAACACTTGGGATCCTGTCCCATATCCAGGTGATTAATCTTTTTAACTCTTACTTACAATGAGCAAATTCTGTGATTTTAAGAGATGTCCGTCACTTCATGAAAATTCCCATAAGTAAAATTTTACAAAAAAAAAAAAAAAAAAAAGAAGTATGCGTGCGATGTGCTAAAAATACAACTGCAATGCATGGTGTTGCAGACAGCCATACACTAAGCACATATCAGGCACGTGTAGCGGTGTAGCTCAGCCAATTAAATTTGTTGTAATTGAGCAGTTAAGCGTGTGAAGGCTTAGATCGAAGACAGTGAACTGTAAAAATGGCAATTTCAAGTGCATCATTGAGCAAAGTATCAAAAATCACTGCTAAGCAGAGAACTTGTAATCCTGTGGATTACAAGTGAAATGCAAGCTGCGAAAAACATACTGAAACGGCTTTACATAAACGGAAGATACAAGGCCTTGAAATGGACAGTAGGAGAGACTGCTAAAATACAAAAAAACGCTGAGTGAGCGGTTTAATGTAAAGACTGAAGAACAGTTGCAACGTCGGACAGAAGTTTATCGACTTAGAGGCTTTCTGCACTGGCAATATTCCACTTCATGACCTTGATAGCCCCGCTATGAAAAGCTACCTGGAAAGCTCGCTAAAAAACATTGGTGTTATACCTAGCTATGATCAACTCAGAAAAACGTAATTGCTGAAGTGTTTTGAAAGGCATGTAAATGATCTGAAAAAAACGCTGAAAGACTGTTTTGGAATTAGTCTCGTAGCACATGAAACAACGCTGAAGGGTGCTACATACTAAATATCTTGGCACTTCCATCCATTTCAAGCTAACAAGGTGAAGAGAGTTTGGAATTGAAGTCTTTTTAATAGAGTGTGTTTGTTTGGAGAAGGTAAACTTTAAATCTGAGTCAAGCAGCAGTGGAAACAGTTCAGAAATACGGAATTCCTTTTGAAAAAATGACTGCTTTTGTTACAGACAATGCTGCATATTTGAAACAAATCCTGGGAACAAAGTCTCAAGCACTGTTTCTGAATGCAGTGCATGTAACATTTGAAAGAAGCAAATTAACTTGTTATTGCT
>NW_024472665.1:0-1141 GCF_017654505.1 Polyodon spathula | reverse complement strand
GATATCTCCAAAAGTAAACATTGCCACCCAAGTTCTTTTGCATTTTCCCATTTGGGGTATCATTCTAGAGCTTATAACACATTTGGACATTGAATATCTTGTTTTCTTTTCATGGAGAACTTATTGACATTTATTTCAGTTGGAACGCATACAGTTTTGAAATATAACACACAGTGGGATATCTCCAAAAGTAAACATTGCCACCCAAGTTCTTTTGCATTTTCCCATTTGGGGTATCATTCTAGAGCTTAGAACATATTTGGACTTTGAATAGATTGTTTACTTTTTATGGAGAACTTATTGACATTTATTTCAGTAGGAACGCGTTACAGTTTTGAAATATAACACACAGTGGAATATCTCCAAAAGTGAACATTGTCACCCAAGTTCTTTTGCATTTTCCCACTTGGGGTATCATTCTAGAGCGCAGAACACATTTGGACTTTGAATAGCTTGTTTACTTTTTATGGAGAACTTATTGACATTTATTTCAGTAGGAACCCATTACAGTTTTGAAATACAACACACAGTGGGATATCTCCAAAAGTAAACATTGCCACCCAAGTTCTTTTGCATTTTCCCATTTGGGGTATCATTCTAGAGCTTATAACACATTTGGACATTGAATAGCTTGTTTACTTTTCATGGAGAACTTATTGACATTTATTTCAGTTGGAACGCGTAACAGTTTTGAAATATAACACACAGTGGAATATCTCCAAAAGTAAACATTGCCACCCAAGTTCTTTTGCATTTTCCCATTTGGGGTATCATTCTAGAGCTTAGAACACATTTGGACTTTGAATAGATTGTTTACTTTTTGAGGAAAACTTATTGACATTTATTTCAGTTGGAACGCATTACAGTTTTGAAATATAACACACAGTGGGATATCTCCAAATGTAAACATACTACCCAAGTTCTTTTCCATTTTCCCATTTGGGGTATCATTCTAGAGCTCAGAACACATTTGGACTTTGAATAGCTTGTTTACTTTCTATGGAGAACTTATTGACATTTATTTCAGTAGGAACCCATTACAGTTTTGAAATATAACACACAGTGGGATATCTCCAAAAGTAAGAACATAAGAATTCATTGAGCAACTTTTGACGTTTATTTCATGGGAAATGCGTAACAG
>NW_024472664.1:0-2052 GCF_017654505.1 Polyodon spathula | reverse complement strand
TCTTTGAATATAACACAAAAGTGGGATATCTCCAAAAGTAATCATTGCCACCCAAGTTGTTTTGCATTTTCCCACTTGGGGTATCATTCTAGAGCTTAGAACACATTTGGGGACTTTCAATAGATTGGTTACTTTTTGCGGAAAAAAGCTATTGACATTTTTTTCATTTGGAATGTCATTTACAGTTGTGACATATAAAACACGTTCGAGATCTCCAAATGTAAACACATTACTAAGCAAGTTCTTTGTCCATTTTCCCTATGGTGTTCAGTTAGAGCTCAGAACCCGATTTGGATCTTTGAATAGCTGTTTCTTTCTATGGGGACACTTATGGAAATTTATTTTCAGAGGAAACCAATTACAGTTTTGAAATAAGAACATGAAGAACATAAGAACAGTTTACAAACGAGAGGAGGCCATTCGGCCCATCTTGCTCGTTTGGTTGTTAGTAGCTTATTGATCCCAAAATCTCATCAAGCAGCTTCTTGAAGGATCCCAGGGTGTCAGCTTCAACAACATTACTGGGGAGTTGATTCCAGACCCTCACAATTCTCTGTGTAAAAAAAGTGTCTCCTATTTTCTGTTCTGAATGCCCCTTTAGTCTAAACTCCATTTGTGACCCCTGGTCCTTGTTTCTTTTTTCAGGCTGAAAAAGTCCCTTGGGTCGACACTGTCAATACCTTTTAGAATTTTGAATGCTTGAATTAGGTCGCCACGTAGTCTTCTTTGTTCAAGACTGAACAGATTCAATTCTTTTAGCCTGTCTGCATATGACATGCCTTTTAAACCCGGAATAATTCTGGTCGCTCTTCTTTGCACTCTTTCTAGAGCAGCAATATCTTTTTTATAGCGAGGTGACCAGAACTGCACACAATATTCAAGATGAGGTCTTACTAGTGCATTGTACAGTTTTAACATTACTTCCCTTGATTTAAATTCAACACTTTTCACAATGTATCCGAGCATCTTGTTAGCCTTTTTTATAGCTTCCCCACATTGTCTAGATGAAGACATTTCTGAGTCAACAAAAACTCCTAGGTCTTTTTCATAGATTCCTTCTCCAATTTCAATATCTCCCATATGATATTTATAATGTACATTTTTATTTCCTGCGTGCAGTACCTTACACTTTTCTCTATTAAATGTCATTTGCCATGTGTCTGCCCAGTTCTGAATATTGTCTAGATCATTTTGAATGACCTTTGCTGCTGCAAAAGTGTTTGTCACTCCTCCTATTTTTGTGTCGTCTGCAAATTTAACAAGTTTGCTTACTATACCAGAATCTAAATCATTAATGTAGATTAGGAATAGCAGAGGACCTAATACTGATCCCTGTGGTACACCGCTGGTTACCACACTCCATTCTGAGGTTTTTCTTCTAATCAGTACTTTCTGTTTTCTACATGTTAACCACTCCCTAATCCACGTACATGTGTTTCCTTTGAATCCCAACTGCGTTCAGTTTGAGAATTAATCTTTTGTGCGGGACTTTGTCAAAAGCTGTCTGGAAATCTAAATAAACCATGTCATATGCTTTGCAATTATCCATTATCGATGTTGCATCCTCAAAAAAATCAAGCAAGTTAGTTAGACACGATCTCCCTTTCCTAAAACCATGTTGACTGTCTCCCAGTACTCTGTTACCATATAGGTAATTTTCCATTTTGGATCTTATTATAGTTTCCATAAGTTTGCATATAATAGAAGTCAGGCTTACTGGTCTGTAGTTACCTGGTTCAGTTTTGTTTCCCTTTTTGTGGATCGGTATTACGTTTGCAATTTTCCAGTCTGTCGGTACCACCCCTGTGTCAAGAGACTGCTGCATGATCTTGGTTAGCGGTTTGTAAATTACTTCTTTCATTTCTTTGGAGTACTACTGGGAGGATCTCATCCGGCCCAGGGGATTTGTTTATTTTAAGAGCTCCTAGTCCCTTTAACACTTCTGCCTCAGTTATGCTAAAGTTATTTAAAACTGGACAGGAACTGGATGACATGTGGGGCATGTTGTCAGTATCTTCCTTTGTAAAAACTTGTGAAAAGTAATCATTTAAC
>NW_024472663.1:0-1000 GCF_017654505.1 Polyodon spathula | reverse complement strand
CTCCCATCATCTACGTCTCAGACCACGATACGGGGCCAGTCTGACCAGAGCCCCTTATGACGATGGACTGCAGGGCGATGGCCCCCCAAGGGTGGTGCTGGCGTTGCTCGACCCACTGCAACACGAGGATGAGATTGGGATCCTGTTCCTGGTGCTGCCACCATTCCGTTGCCTCAGTAATGGTCTTCCCCCTCCTGCTCGGACAGCTCCTGTTCCTGGTCCTCATTCCTCTGGCAGTGCTGGTAATCCGCATTGGCGGATCCCAGCATGGTGCTGCACCGTGAACTCGAAGGGCTGCAGCTGCTCAATCCACTGAGAAACCTGGCCCTCCAGCTCCTTGAATGTTAGTAACCATTGCAGTGCAGCATGAATTGTGCGGATGGTGAAGGGAAGGCCACAGAGGTAATTACGTGAGCTGGTGCACCCCCCACCATAGCTAGCACCTCAACAAGGAAGACAGAAATCTATTTCAAAGTCCTTCAAGGACACCGCCCTGGGCAGAGACCTCTCAGGCAGTAGTTTTGTGTCTGAAGTTTCAGGCAGTAGTTTTGAGTCTGTGGTTTCAAACAGTAGATTTGACTCCGTGGTTTGAGGCAGTAGTTTTGTGACAGTGCTTTCAGGCAGTAGTTTTGTGTCTGTGGTTTCAAACACTAGTTTTGTGTCTGTGGTTTCAGGCAGTAGTTTTCTATCTGTGGTTTCAGACAGTTGTTTTGTGCCTGTGGATTCAGACAGTAGTTTTGTGTCTGTGGCTTGAGTTAGATCCTCTTGGAGAAAACAAAAACAAACAAACAGTAGTTCAGTTGCAAGACTTTGCAGAGGAACAGAAAAGGCAGATGCAGGAGCTCATGCCAATGCAGAAGGTTGCAAAACAAAGACACTAACTGCTAAAGACATTCACAGATGTACTCAAAGAATCGTTGAAGAAATAATCTCTTTGGAAATCTTGTTCTTTTATTTGCTGTATAAAATGTTACTGGGTTGCATAATTGTAATTGAAAAA
>NW_024472662.1:0-1857 GCF_017654505.1 Polyodon spathula | reverse complement strand
GTAAATTGTTGTAATTTTGTACAGTTGTTTTAATTATTTTGCAGCACAACAACATACATACAATAGAAACATTTTAATTGCCAGCATAGCACTACAGCCACCTGTAAATAAAACATGCACTCTGCAACAATCACACTACTGAGGAACAATGCTCTCAACATAGTTTTCAATCCCTACTGGACTCTCACATGCATATGAATTTACTGCAGCTAAAACCACGCTGTTAGCTACGCAACTACAATAAAGGCATGAACAGCAGAATTCAGAATTCTCTCTTACGTAGTACTGAACGCATTACACTAAACCTAAACAAATCATCTGCTTTTCAAACAAACAAACAGGCTTCCTCCAAGGAGAAAGCCTTCTGGACAAATACTAAAAGAGCTAAAAATCCATTTAACAAACAAACTGAGGTCCCGGCCACCCGCCTAAACTTGAGCCATATTGAAGTTCTGGTGTCCAAATTATGAATGGAATAAATAAATAAATAAATATCACAATACCGCGCACACAACAATATTCTTCACATGGGAACAAACAGGGTTTAATGTGCGCCCTCATGTTCTGCGAAGGTAACTGATTAATAAAATAAGAGACCCGTTTACAATGAAGTCTGATATGCAAATATTTTATCAATTTCCGCCATTCACATCGCTTTGTTGTTCATCACTATAAATGCTCATAATTAACCATTTTACACGTTTTAAGCTTTGATTCATGAGCGATTTTCAAAGGAATAAATGTAATTTTCTAAATAACTGCAACATGACAGGAAACTGTGGGTAAATAAATCAGTTAACTGACTTTCAAAATAAAATCGAAACTGCTGATAAGACACAAATACAGCTGTCACAAAAGTAGCTTTTTTCGTGCCTTCTTGGTAAATATAAAGAAACATACCAACTAATACACTGTGGTATCGAAAATCTAATTTTAAATTAGACCTGGTCTGTAAATAAATAACTGAACTAGAACAACAACTTCTTCAAGATAGGTCATTGTAATTCCACTTGTAATCAACAGGCGACGCTGTGCGGTTCTCAGTTGAAATCCCCTCAAGAAACTGGGATAGAGAATCTATTAGCTTAACTAGAATGTTACTTTCATACAGAAGTGAAAACGAGGGAGTAAAGGTCTATGATATGAAAGCAGGAATACCACGCTGTACAAGAATGCATCATTTCCCCGAAAACATTGAAAAACATTTAAATTATGATTCGCAGTTCTCCACTGAACCGACAGATGGCGATATGCCGTTTCGCTTTTTTACTCTTTATTTAATTCTGGCGTTATTAAAATATAGCATAGTTGCAGGGCTGGGTTTATATCTTAAATTTATTGGAAGATTAAAATGAAAAGAAATCTCTCCAGACCAGCCAGGTCCCTAATTAAACTGGAAAAGAGACATACAGACAGATATAAACGCACAGAAAAGCACAGGAACGCACATAGCCCCAAACACGCAGACACACAGCCCCAGACACACACAGTCCAAAACACACACACAGCCTCAGACATACATAGAACATCAGACACAGAATCAGCCCCGAACACACACACACACACTCTCAGACACAAACAGATAAACAGACAGCCCCAAACAAACACAGCCACACACAGCCACAAACACAGCTCCAGACACAACCCCAGAGGCAAACACAGCTGAAAACATACACAGACACAGAAACACACACAGCCTAAGACACACACAGTCCAAAACACACACACACACAGCCCCAAACAAACACATAGCCCCAAATACACACAGTCTCAGACACAGAGATAAACAGACAGCCACAAACACAGCTCCAGACACACACACAGCCCAACACACACACACACACACAAACACACAAC
>NW_024472661.1:0-4000 GCF_017654505.1 Polyodon spathula | reverse complement strand
ATAACGACAGCACACAAACACGGGGTTTTCAGACATGTGTCGGGCGTATCACAAACACACACAGCCTCACACACACACACACACACACACACACACACACAGCCCCAAACAAACACATAGCCCCAAACACACACACACACACAGACACACAGACAAACACAAACACACACACACACACACAGCTAAACACATTAACACACACACAGTCTCAGACACAAAGAGATAAACAGACAGCCACAAACACAGCTCCAGACACACAACCCAAAAACACACACATAGGCTCAGACACACACAAAGCCCCAAAAACACATACAGCCCCAAACACACACAGCCTCAGACGCACACACACACACAAACACACACACACAAACAGCCTTGCTGTATAAAATGTTACTGGGTTGAAAAAGTAAATTGTTGTATTTTTGGACAGTTGTTTTAATTCTTTTGCTTGACAACAGCATACCTACAACAGAAACATTTTAACTGCAAGCCTAGCACTACAGCCAACTGTAAATAAAACATGCACTCTGCAACAATCACACTACTGAGGAACAATGCTCTCAACGTAGTTTTCAATCCCTACTGGACTCTCGCACGTGTATGAATTTACTGCCGCTAAAGCCACGCTGTTGGCTCTTGATGTAACTATAAAAAAGGCATTAAACAACAGATTTTTTTGCTATGTTCTCCGCAGACTTCGGAGTTCTTTATCTTGCGTAACACTGAACGCAATACGCAGAACGCCAAACCCAAACAATTCATCCGCTTTTCAAACTAACAAACAGGCTTCCTCTGAAGAGAAAGCCTTCTAGACAAATACTAAAAGAGCTAAAAATCCATTTAACAAAAAAAGCTCAGGTCCCGGCCACCCCCCTAAACTTGAGCCATATTGAAGTTCTGGTGTCCAAATTACGAATAGCATAAATAAATAATTAAATAAATAAATATCGCAATACCGCGCACACAACAATATTCTTCACATGGGAACAAACAGCGTTTAATGTGCGCCCTCATGTTCTGCGATTAATAAAATAAGAGACCCGTTTACAATGAAGTCTGATATGCAAATATTTTACCAGTTTCAGCCAATCGCATCGCTTTGTTGTTCATCGCTATAAATGCTCACAATTAACCATTTTACGCGTTTTAAGCTTTGATTCTCAGGCGATTTTCAAAGGAATAAATGCAATTTTCTAAATAACTGCAACATGACAGGAAACTGTGGATAAATAAATCAGTTAACTGACTTTCAAAATAAAATCGAAACTGCTAATAAGACACAAATACAGCTGTCACAAAAGTAGCCTTTTTCGTGCCTTCTTGGTAAATATAAAGAAACATACCGACTAATTCACTGTGGTATCGAAAAGCTAATATTACATTAGACCTGGTCTGTGAATAAATAACTGAACTAGAACAACGACTTCTTCAAGATAAGCCGTTGTAATTCCACTTGTAATCAACAGGCGACGCTGCGCGGTTCTCAGTTGAAATCCCCTCAGGAAACTGGAATAGCGAATCTATTAGCTTAACTAGAATATTACTTTCATACAGAAGTGAAAACGAGGGAGTAAAGGTCTATGTTATGAAAGCAGGAATACCACGCGGTACAAGAATGCAACATTTCCCCGAAAACAAAGAAAAACATTTCATTTAATTATGATGCGCAGTTCTCCGCTGAACCGACAGATGGCGATATGCCGTTTCCCTTTTTCACTCTTGATTTAATTCAGGCGTTATTAAAATATAGCAAGGTTGCAGAGCTGGGTTTATATCTTAAATTTATTGGAAGATTAAAATGAAAAGAAATCTCTCCAGACCAGCCAGGTCCCTAATTAAACTGGAAAAGAGACAAACAGACAGATTTAAACCCACAGAAAAGCACAGGAACACACACAGCCCCAAACACGCAGACACACAGCCCCAGACACACACACAGGCCCAGCCCCAAACATACATGGCCTCAGATACACACAGCCCAAAACACACACACAGCACCAGACACACACAGAACCTCAGACACAAGAATACACACCACACACACACACACACACACACACACACACACACACACACACACACACACACACACACACACACCACAAACACACACCAGACACAACCCCAGAGGCAAACACAGCTGACAGACACACACACACAACACACACACACACACACACCCAGGTGTTGTTGGGTGTCACGTGTGTGTCGGTGATAAACATAGGTAGTATGTTGGGGTGTGTCCCGTTGTGTGTAGACTTTTGTGTGTGCCCCAGTGTGTGTGTCATTGTGTGGTGGTCAGGTTTTCCACCCACACCAACACACCCACACACATCGTGTCCCCAGTACACATTGTCACAGCACACAACTGTACAGTCTCCAGACACCTGTAAGAGATGCACACAGTGTCGAGTATGGGTGCGGGGTCTATGTTGTGTGTGTGTCTGGGCGGGGTTTGTGTGTATACCGGAGTTCACACAAGTCACACACAACAAACACACACACAAACACACAACAGCCTCAGACACAAACACAGCTCCAGACACACAGCCCCAGACACACACACAGAATACACACAGACACACAAACAGCCCCAGCCTAAGACACACACACACACACCACACACAGCAGACCAGACCGTGTGTCACACACAGTGTGTCAGACACTGACAGGTCAAACAAACACACACCCAACCTTGTTCAGACACACAACACCAGTCTGTGGTGTCCAGACAGTCACACCCCCACAAAAACCACAAACAACAGACAACACAGCAGGCCCAGCCCCAAACACATACAGCCTCAGACACACACACAGCCTAAAACACACACACAGTCCACAAACACACACAGACACCATTTGATCCCAACCACACGACAGGCACCAAACAAACAGCTCAAACACAACACACAGCCCAGGACACAGACAAACACCGGAGTTTGGCTCAGACAACACAAACAGAAACCTCGACACGCACAGAATCCCAAACAAACACACACACACAGCCCAAAACACACACACAACCTCACACACACACACAGACAACACAGCCCCAGACACACACAGCCTCAAACACACACAGTCTCAGAACAAACAGATAAACAGACAGCCTCAAACAAACACACCCACACACAGCCTCAAACACACACAGCCACAAACACAGCTCCAGACACACACACAGCCTCAGACACACACACAGCCCCAAAGACACAAAGCCTCAGATGCAAACATAGCTGAAAACATACAGACAGACACAGAAACACACACAGACACACACACAAACACACACACAAACAACAAACACAGTGTGTGTTTGGACCCCCGTGTGTCGACACACACTGTGGGTCAAACCACACACAGGAAAAACACAACCACAAAGCCACACAACCAACCCCCAAACAACAGCCCAGACAAAACACAACCCCAACACATTTGCACACACACACAGTCTCAGACACAAACAGATAAACAAACAGCCCAAACAAACACACCACACACAGCCCCCAACAAACACACACACAGCCCAAAACACAGCTCCAGACACACAAACAGCCTCAGATACACACCGAGCCCCAAAGACACACAGCCTCAGACGCAAACACAGCTGAAAACATGGTCAGGGTTACACACACACACACACACACACACACACACACAACAACACACACACACACACACACACACAACACACAAACACACACACACACACACACACACACACACACACACACACACCACACACCACACACACAAACACACAAACACACAAAAAAACAAACACACACACACACACACATACACACACACAGCCACAACACACAGCTCCAGACACATACACGGCCTCAGACACACACAGCCCAAAACACACACACACAGCCCCAAGGACACACAGCCTCAGACACATACACAGCTGGAAACACACATAAGAACATAAGAACATAAGAAAGTTTACAAACGAGAGGAAGCCATTCGGCTCATCTTGCTCGTTTGGTTGTTAGTA
>NW_024472660.1:0-15091 GCF_017654505.1 Polyodon spathula | reverse complement strand
CTAAATGTATAAACAGTTTTTTTTTTTTTCCCCCAGTATCCACATTAATGCTGTCTACTGCAACAATGCTAAATATCTGAGTGAATGGCCGTGTAGAGCTAGGAGTTTTCGATTTAAGTTAAAACATGTCTCAAGCTAAAAGCTCCAAACTGAAAAAATCTGGGAATCTTCTATTACATCAATACCCTGATGCCCATTCACTCCTAAGAGGATGGTGGGCCTAAAACAAATTGTGCAGGAGTAAGGCATATAACATTCAAGACATTGCTAGAACAATTTAAGTAAAATGGAAAGGAAAGGAAAAATAGATACCTGTATGATAACGTCATTTGCAAACTGAATATATTCCGCTGAGTTTTGGTTGGCCAATGCAGGCACAAAAACACGATTTGTTAACATGAAGACAAGGGGCATGTATAAAGTACTACTATTTGTGGTGGCAGATATAGTGGTTGTGGTTGTGGTTGTGGTCACCTTGGCACTTGCTTCTGTTGTAATGTTTGTAGTGGGGGCTGCTTTTGTTGTGGATATAGTTGGGACTGCTGTTGTGGTTGTAGTGGGAGCTGCAGTTGTGACAGTTGTAAGTGCTGCAGCTGTTGTGGTTTGTGTTGGTGCTGCAGTTGGTACGGCCGTTGCAGGCACTGCATTTGTAGTGGTAGTTGTACGTATAGTGGTGGGTACATGTGTTGTGGTTGGATAAGTGGCTGTTGTTGTTGTGGTGGTTGTAGTAGGGGCTATGGATAAGGTTGTAGAGGGGGCTGCCTTTGTCATGGATGCAGTAGGGGCTTCGGTTGTTGTGATTGTAGTTGGAGCTGTTATGGGGACTGTAGGTCTGATTGTGGGGGCTGTTGCTGTGGTTGTAGTTTGGGGTGCTGTTGTTGGGGCTTGTGTTGTTATGGTTGTAGTTGGGGGTGCTGTTGTGGGGGCTGCTGTTGTTGCGGTTGTAGTTGGGGGTGCTGTTGTGGGGGCTGCTGTTGTGGTTATAGTGTGTGGTGCTGTTATAGTGGTTACTGTTGTGGTGGTTATACTGGGGGGTGCTGTTGTGCGGGTTGCTATTGTGGTCGTTGTTGTGGGTGGTGGTGTTGTGGGGGTTGTAGTGGGGGGTGCTGCTGTCGGTGCTGCTGTTGTGGTGGTTGCAGTGGCGGGTGTTGTTGTAGTGGATGCTGTTGTGGTGGTTATATTGGAGGGTGCTGTTGAGGGGGCTGCTGTTGCAGTGGTTGTAGTGGGGGGTTCTGTTGTCGGGGTTGCTGTTGTGGTTGTTGTGGGGCGTGTTGTTGTAGTGGCTGCTGTTGTGGTGGTTGTTGTGGTGCGTGTTGTTGTAGTGGCAGATGTTGTGGTTGTAGTGGAGGGTGATGTTGTAGGGGTTGCTGTGATGGTCGTAGTGGGAGGTGCTGTTGTGGGGGCTGCTGTTGTGGTGGTTGTAGTGGGGGGTTCTGTTGTCGGTGCTGCTGCTGTAGTGGTTGTAGTGGCGGGAACTGTTGTCGTGGCTGTTGCTATGGTCGTTGTGGTGGGAGGTGCTGTTGAGGGGGCTGCTGTTGCACTGGTTGTAGTGGGGGAATCTCTTGTCAGGGCTGCTGTTGTGGTTGTAGTGTGGGATTCTGTTGTTGTAGTGGCTGCTGTTGTGGTGTAGTGGAGGGTGATGTGGCGTGCTGCTGTTGTGTGTGGGAGGTGCTGTTGTGGGGGCTGCTGAGTGGGAGTTGCTGTTGTGGGGGCTGCTGTTGTAGTGGTTGTAGTGGCGGGTGCTGTTGTCGGGGCTGCTGTTGGTGGTTGTGCGGGTGCTGTTGTGACCCCTAAACCCATGTGTGTCGTTGCTGTTGAGGTAGTGTTGTGGGGGCTGTTGTTTGGTCACCAACACACGACACCACATCACATGCTGTTGTCAACACCCCCAACTGTGCACCACATCACCCTTGTATGGTTGTAGTCCAACGCAACTGTAGTTCTGCTAGTGCTGTTGTGGTGGACAACACCCGCCGTGTAGGGGCTGCTGTTGTGGTTGTGGGAGGTGCTGTTGTGTGGCTGGTTGTGGTGCTGTTGTTAGTGGCTGCTGTTGTGGTGGTTGTAGTGGGAGGTGCTGTTGAGGGGGCTGCTGTTGCAGTGGTTGTAGTGGGGGGTTCTGTTGTCGGGGCTGCTGTTGTGGTGGTTGTTGTGGGGGGTGTTGTTGTAGTGGCTGCTGTTGTGGTTGTAGTGGAGGGTGATGTTGTGGGGTCAGGGCTGCTGTTGGTGGTTGTTGTTGTGTAGTGGGCTGTTGGTGGTTGTAGTGGGGGTGATGTTGTTGTGGTTGTGCTGGTCTGTAGCTGTTGTGGGGGCTGCTGTTGTGGTGGTTGTAGTGGGGGGTGCTGTTGTCGGGGCTGTGTTGTGGTGGTTGTAGTGGGGGGTGCTGTTGTAGTGGCTGCTGTTGTGGTGGTTGTAGTGGTGCTGTTGTCAGGGTGCTGTTGTGGTGGTTGTTGTTGGGGTGTTGTTGTGCTGTTGTGGTTGTAGTGGAGGTGCTGTTGTGGGGGCTGCTGTTGTGGTGGTTGTAGTGGGTGCTGTTGTCGGTGCTGCTGTTGTGGTGGCTGTAGTGGGGGGTGCTGTTGTAGGGGCTGCTGTTGTGGTGGTTGTAGTGGCGGGTGCTGTGGCTGCTGTTATGGTGGTTGTAGTGGGAGGTGCTGTTGAGGGGGCTGCTGTTGTAGTGGTTGTAGTGGGGGATTCTGTTGTCGGGGCTGCTGTTGTGGTGGTTGTGGGGCTGCTGTGGGGGGTGTTGTTGTGGTGGCTGCTGTTGTGGTTGTAGTGGAGGGTGATGTTGTGGGGGTTGCTGTTATGGTGGTTGTAGTGGGAGGTGCTGTTGTGGGGGCTGCTGTTGTGGTGGTTGTAGTGGGGGGTTCTGTTGTCGGGGCTGCTGTTGTGGTGGTTGTTGTGGGGCGTGTTGTTGTAGTGGCTGCTGTTGTGGTTGTAGTGGAGGGTGATGTTGTGGGGGTTGCTGTTATGGTCGTTGTAGTGGGAGGTGCTGTTGTGGGGGTGCTGCTGTTGTGGTGGTTGTAGTGGGGGGTGCTGTTGTCGGGGCTGCTGTTGTGGGGGCTGTGGTTGTAGTGGGGGGTGCTGTTGTCGGTGCTGCTGTTGTGGTGGTTGTATTGGCGGGTGCTGTTGAGGGGGCTGCTGTTGCAGTGGTTGTAGTGGGGGGTTCTGTTGTCGGGGCTGCTGTTGTGGTGGTTGTTGTGGGGCGTGTTGTTGTAGTGGCTGCTGTTGTGGTTGTAGTGGAGGGTGATGTTGTGGGGGTTGCTGTTATGGTTGTAGTGGGAGGTGCTGTTGTGGGGGCTGCTGTTGTGGTGGTTGTAGTGTTGGGTGCTGTTGTAGTGGCTGTTGTGCTGTTGTGGTGGTTGTAGTGGCGGGTGCTGTTGTGGGGGCTGCTGTTATGGTGGTTGTAGTGGGAGGTGCTGTTGAGGGGGCTGCTGTTGTAGTGGTTGTACTTGGGGGTTCTGTTGTTGGGGCTGCTGTTGTGGTCATTGTTGTGGGACGTGTTGTTGTAGTGGCTGCTGTTGTGGTCGTAGTGGGAGGTGCTGTTGTGGGGGCTGCTGTTGTGGTGGTTGTAGTGGGGGGTGCAGTTGTCGGTGCTGCTGTTGTAGTGGCTGTAGTGGGGTGGTGTTGTTGAGGGTGGCTGCTCTTGTGGTGGTTGTAGTGGGAGGTGCTGTTCTGGGGGCTGCTGTTGTGGTGGTTGTAGTGGCGGGTCCTGTTGTAGCGTATGCTGTTGCGGTGGTTATATTGGAGGGTGCTTTTGAGGGGGCTGAAGTTGCAGTGGTTGTAGTGGGGGGTTCTGTTGTCGGGGCTGCTGTTGTGGTGGTTGTTGTGGGGGCGTGTTGTTGTAGTGGCTGCTGTTGTGGTTGTAGTGGAGGGTGCTGTTGTGGGGGTTGCTGTTGTGGTGGTTGTAGTGGGAGGTGCTGCTTTGGGGGCTGCTGTTGTGGTGGTTGTAGTGGGGGGTGCTGTTGTAGGGGCTGCTGTTGTGGTGGTTGTAGTGGAGGGTGCTGTTGTGGGGGCTGCTGTTGTAGTGGTTGTAGTGGGGGGTGCTGTTGTGGGGGCTGCTGTTGTGGTGGTTGTAGTGGGAGGTGCTGTTGTTGGGGGCTGCTGTTGCAGTGGTTGTAGTGGGGGGTTCTGTTGTAGTGGCTGCTGTTGTGGTTGTAGTGGGAGGTGCTGTTGTAGGGGCTGCTGTTGTGGTCGTGTGGTGGTTGTTGTGGGGGGTGCTGTTGTGGGGGCTGCTGTTGTGGTGGTTGTTGTGGGGGGTGTTGTTGTGGTGGCTGCTGTTGTGGTTGTAGTGGGGGGTGCTGTTGTGGGGGCTGCTGTTGTGGTGGTTGTAGTGGGGGGTGCTGTTGTGGGGGCTGCTGTTGTGGTGGTTGTAGTGGGGGGTGCTGTTGTAGTGGCTGCTGTTGTGGTGGTTGTAGTGGAGGGTGCTGTTGTGGGGGCTGCTGTTGTGGTGGTTGTAGTGGGGGGTGCTGTTGTGGGGGCTGCTGTTGTGGTGGTTGTAGTTGCTGTTGTGGGGGCTGCTGTGCTGTTGTAGTGGCTGCTGTTGTGTGGTTGGTGGTTGTAGTGGAGGGTGTTGTTTTGTGGGGGGGGTGTTTGTTGGGGGGTGCTGTTGAGGGGGCTGCTGTTGTGGTGGTTGTAGTGGGGGGTGCTGTTGTTGGGGCTGCTGTTGTGGTGGTTGTAGTGGGGGGTGCTGTTGTAGTGGCTGCTGTTGTGGTGGTTGTAGTGGGAGGTGCTGTTGAGGGGGCTGCTGTTGTGGTGGTTGTAGTGGGGGGTTCTGTTGGGGGGGCTGCTGTTGTGGTGGTTGTTGTGAGGCGTGTTGTTGTAGTGGCTGCTGTTGTAGTGGAGGGTGATGTTGTGGTTGTTGCTGTTGTAGTGGCTGCTGTTGTTGTAGTGGGGGGTGCTGTTGTGGGGGCTGCTGTTGTGGTGGTTGTGGGAGGTGCTGTTGTGGTTGCTGCTGTTGTGGTGGTTGTAGTGCTGTTGTCGGGCTGTGTTGTGTGTGGTAGTGGGGGCTGTTGTAGTGGCTGCTGTTATGGTCGTTGTAGTGGGAGGTGCTGTTGAGGGGGCTGCTGTTGCAGTGGTTGTAGTGGGGGATTCTGTTGTCGGGGCTGCTGTTGAGGTGGTTGTTGTGGGGCGTGTTGCTGTAGTGGCTGCTGTTGTGGTTGTAGTGGGGTTTGATGTTGTGGACGCTGCTGTTATGGTCGTTGTAGTGGGAGGTGCTGCTGTGGTGGCTGCTGTTGTGGTGGTTGTAGTGGGGGGTGCTGTTGTAGTGGATGCTGTTGTGGTGGTTATATTGGAGGGTGCTGTTGAGGGGGCTGATGTTGCAGTGGTTGTAGTGGGGGGTTCTGTTGTGGGGGCTGCTGTTGTGGTGGTTGTTGTGGGGCGTGTTGTTGTAGTGGCTGCTGTTGTGGTTGTAGTGGAGGGTGATGTTGTGGGGGTTGCTGTTGTGGTGGTTGTAGTGGGAGGTGCTGTTGTGGGGGCTGCTGTTGTGGTGGTTGTAGTGGGTGGTGCTGTTGTCGGTGCTGCTGTTGTGGTGGTTGCAGTGGCAGGCGCTGTTGTAGTGTGCTGCTGTTGTGGTGGTTGTAGTGGAGGGTGCTGTTGAGGGGGCTGCTGTTGCAGTGGTTGTAGTGGGATTCTGGGTTCTGTTGTCGGTGCTGCTGTTGTGGTGGTTGTTGTGGGGTGTGTTGTAGGAGGCTGCTGTTGTGGTTGTAGTGGGAGGTGCTGGGTGCTGTTGTGGGGGGCTGCTGTTGTGGTGGTTGTAGTGGCGGGTGCTGTTGTCGTGGCTGCTGCTATGGTCGTTGTAGTGGGAGGTGCTGTTGAGGGGGCTGCTGTTGTGGTGGTTGTAGTGGGGGGTGCTGTTGTCGGTGCTGCTGTTGTGGTGGTTGTTGTGGGGCGTGTTGTTGTAGTGGCTGCTGTTGTGGTTGTAGTGGAGGGTGATGTTGTGGGGGTTGCTGTTGTGGTCGTTGTAGTGGGAGGTGCTGTTGTGGGGGCTGCTGTTGTGGTGGTTGTAGTGGGGGGTGCTGTTGTCGGTGCTGCTGTTGTGGTGGTTGTAGTGGCTGTTGTAGGGGCTGCTGTTGTGCTGGGCTGCTGTTGTGGTGGTTGTAGTGGCGGGTGCTGTTGAGGGGGCTGCTGTTGTGGTGGTTGTAGTGGGGGGTTCTGTTGTCAGGGCTGCTGTTGTGGTGGTTGTTGTGGGGCGTGTTGTTGTAGTGGCTGCTGTTGTGGTTGTAGTGGAGGGTGATGTTGTGGGGGTTGCTGTGATGGTTGTAGTGGGAGGTGCTGTTGTGGGGGCTGCTGTTGTGGTGGTTGTAGTGGGGGGTGCTGCTGTTGTCGGGCTGCTGTTGTGGTGGTTGTAGTGGTGGGTGCTGTTGTAGTGGCTGCTGTTATGGTGGTTGTAGTGGGAGGTGCTGTTGAGGGGGCTGCTGTTGTGGTGGTTGTAGTGGGGGATTCTGTTGTCAGGGCTGCTGTTGTGGTGGTTGTTGTGGGGTGTGTGTTGTTGTAGTGGCTGCTGTTGTGGTTGTAGTGGAGGGTGATGTTGTGGGGGTTGCTGTGTGGTGGTTGTAGTGGGGGGTGCTGTTGTGGGGGCTGCTGTTGTGGTGGTTGTAGTGGGGGGTGCTGTGGCTGCTGTTGTGGTGGTTGTAGTGGCGGGTGCTGTTGTAGGTGGCTGCTGTTATGGTGGTTGTAGTGGGGGGTGCTGTTGAGGGGGCTGCTGTTGTAGTGGTTGTAGTGGTGGTGCTGTTGTCGGGGCTGCTGTTGTGGTGGTTGTAGTGGGGGGTGCTGTTGTGGGGCTGCTGTTGTGGTGGTTGTAGTGTGCTGGGGGTGATGTTGTGGGGGTTGCTGTTGTGGGGGCTGCTGTGGTTGTAGTGGGAGGTGCTGTTGTGGGGGCTGCTGTTGTGGTGGTTGTAGTGGGGGGTGCTGTTGTCGGGGCTGCTGTTGTGGTGGTTGTAGTGGGGGTGTTGTTGTTGCTGCTGTTGTGGTGGTTGTTGTGGGGGGCTGACGTTGTGGTGGTTGTTGTAGTGGCTGCTGTTGTGGTTGTAGTGGAGGGTGATGTTGTGGGGGTTGCTGTTGTGATGGTTGTAGTGGGGGTGCTGTTGTCGGGGCTGCTGTTGTGGTTGTAGTGGAGGGTGCTGTTGTGGCTGCTGTTGGTTGTAGTGGGAGGTGCTGTTGAGGGGGCTGCTGTTGTGGTGGTTGTAGTGGGGGGTGCTGTTGTCAGGGCTGCTGTTGTGGTGGTTGTAGTGGTGCTGTGCTGTTATGGTGGTTGTAGTGGGGGGTGCTGTTGTCGGTGCTGCTGTTGTGGTGGTTGTAGTGGGGGGTGCTGTTGTCGGTGCTGCTGTTGTGGTGGTTGTAGTGGCGGGTGCTGTTGTAGTGGCTGCTGTTGTGGTCGTAGTGGGGGGTGCTGTTGTGGGGGCTGCTGTTGCACTGGTTGTAGTGGGTGATTCTGTTGTCATTGCTGCTGTTGTGGTGGTTGTTGTGGGGCGTGTTGTTATAGTGGCTGCTGTTGTGGTTGTAGTGGAGGGTGATGTTGTAGGGGTTGCTGTGATGGTCGTAGTGGGAGGTGCTGTTGTGGGGGCTGCTGTTGTGGTGGTTGTAGCGGGCGGCGCTGTTGTCGGTGCTGCTGTTGTAGTGGCTGTAGTGGCGGGTGCTGTTGTAGTGGCTGCTGTTATGGTCGTTGTATTGGGAGGTGCTGTTGAGGGGGCTGACGTTGTAGTGGTTGTAGTGGGGGATTCTGTTGTCGGTGCTGCTGTTGAGGTAGTTGTTGTGTGGTTGTTGTGGTGCTGTTGTTGTAGTGGCTGGTTGGTGGTTGTTGTGGGGATTCTGTTGTCAGGGGCTGGTTGCTGTTGTAGTGGCTGCTGTTGTGGTGGTTGTAGTGGGAGGTGCTGTTGTGGGGGCTGCTGTTGTGGTGGTTGTAGTGGGGGATTCTGTTGTCAGGGCTGCTGTTGTGGTGGTTGTTGTGGGGCGTGTTGTTGTAGTGGCTGCTGTTGTGGTTGTAGTGGAGGGTGATGTTGTGGGGGTTGCTGTGATGGTAGTAGTGGGAGGTGCTGTTGTGGGGGCTGCTGTTGTGGTGGTTGTAGTGGTGGGTGCTGTTGTCGGTGCTGCTGTTGTGGTGGTTGTAGTGGCGGGTGCTGTTGTAGTGGCTGCTGTTATGGTCGTTGTAGTGGGAGGTGCTGTTGAGGGGGCTGCTGTTGCAGTGGTTGTAGTGGGGGGTTGCTGCTGTTGTGGTGGTTGTTGTGGGGGTGGTGTTGTAGTGGCTGCTGGTTGCGTGTTGTTGTAGTGGCTGCTGTTGTGGTTGTAGTGGAGGGTGATGTTGTAGGGGTTGCTGTGATGGTCGTAGTGGGAGGTGCTGTTGTGGGGGCTGCTGTTGTGGTGGTTGTAGCGGGGGGCGCTGTTGTCGGTGCTGCTGTTGTGGTGGTTGTAGTGGCGGGTGCTGTTGTAGTGGCTGCTGTTATGGTCGTAGTGGGAGGTGCTGTTGAGGGGGCTGCTGTTGAGGGGGCTGCTGTTGTGGTGTGTTGTAGTGGGGGGTTCTGTTGTCAGGGCTGCTGTTGTGGTGGTTGTTGTGGGGTGTTGTTGTAGTGGCTGCTGTTGTGTTGTAGTGGAGGGTGCTGTTGTAGTGGTTGTAGTGGTAGTGGGGTGCTGTTGTAGTGGCTGCTGTTGTGGTGGTTGTAGTGGGAGGTGCTGTTGAGGGGGCTGCTGTTGTGGTGGTTGTAGTGGTGGGTGCTGTTGTCGGTGCTGCTGTTGTGGTGGTTGTTGTGGGGGTGCTGTTGTAGTGGCTGCTGTTTGTGGTTGTAGTGGAGGGTGCTGTTGTGGGGGCTGCTGTTGTGGTGGTTGTAGTGGGGGGTGCTGTTGTTGGGGGCTGCTGTTGTGGTGGTTGTAGTGGGGGGTGCTGTTGTGGTGGCTGCTGTTGTGGTGGTTGTAGTGGGAGGTGCTGTTGAGGGGGCTGCTGTTGTGGTGGTTGTAGTGGGGGGTTCTGTTGTCGGGGCTGCTGTTGTGGTGGTTGTAGTGGGAGGTGCTGTTGTCGGGCTGCTGTTGTGGTGGTTGTAGTGGCGGGGGTGCTGTTGTAGTGGCTGCTGCTATGGTCGTTGTAGTGGGAGGTGCTGTTGAGGGGGCTGCTGTTGCTGTTGTGGTGGTTGTAGTGGGGGATTCTGTTGTCGGTGCTGCTGTTGTGGTGGTTGTTGTGGGGGTGTTGTTGTAGTGGGGTGGCTGCTGTGCGGTGGTTGTAGTGGAGGGTGCTGTTGTATGGGGGTTGCTGTTGTGGTGGTTGTAGTGGGAGCCGGCTGTTGTCCCGTTGGTGTTGTGGTGGCGGTTGCTGTGGCTGTTGTGGTGGTTGTAGTGGGGGGTGCTGTTGTAGTGGCTGCTGTTGTGGTGGTTGTAGTGGGAGGTGCTGTTGTGGGGGCTGCTGTTGTGGTGGTTGTAGTGGCGGGTGCTGTTGTGGGGGCTGCTGTTGTGGTGGTTGTAGTGGCGGGTGCTGTTGTAGTGGCTGCTGTTGTGGTGGTTGTAGTGGGGGTGCTGTTGTGGGGGCTGCTGTTATGGTGGTTGTAGTGGGGGGTGCTGTTGAGGGGTGCTGCTGTTGTGGTGGTTGTAGTGGGGGTGTGCTGTTGTCGGGGCTGCTGTTGTGGTGGTTGTAGTGGTGGGTGCTGTTGTGGTGGCTGCTGTTATGGTCGTTGTAGTGGGAGGTGCTGTTGAGGGAGCTGCTGTTGTTTTGGTTGTCATGGGGGATTCTGCTGTCAGGGCTGCTGTTGTGGTGGTTGTTGTGGGACGTGTTGTTGTAGTGGCTGCTGTTGTGGTTGTAGTGGAGGGTGATGTTGTAGGGGTTGCTGTGATGGTCGTAGTGGGAGGTGCTGTTGTGGGGGCTGCTGTTGTGGTGGTTGTAGTGGGGGGTGCTGTTGTCGGTGCTGCTGTTGTGGTGGTTGTAGTGGGCGGGTGCTGTTGTAGGGGGCTGCTGTTGTGGTGGTTGTAGTGGGGGGTGCTGTTGTGGGGGCTGCTGTTGTGGTGGTTGTAGTGGGGGGTGCTGTTGTGGGTGCTGCTGTTGTGGTGGTTGGCTGCTGTTGTTGTGGTTGTAGTGGGGGGTGCTGTTGTGGGGGCTGCTGTTGTGGTGGTTGCTGTAGTGGGTTGTAGTGGGAGGTGCTGTTGTGGGGGCTGCTGTTGTGGTGGTTGTAGTGGTGGGTGCTGTTGTAGTGGCTGCTGTTGTGGTGGTTGTAGTGGGGGGTGATGTTGTCGGGGCTGCTGTTGTGGTGGTTGTAGTGGCGGGTGCTGTTGTAGTGGCTGCTGTTGTGGTGGTTGTAGTGGGGGGTGCTGTTGTGGGGGCTGCTGTTGTGTGGTGGTTGTAGTGGGGGGTGCTGTTGTAGGGCTGCTGTTGTGGTGGTTGTAGTGGGATTGTAGGTGCTGTTGTGGGGGCTGCTGTTGTGGTGGTTGTAGTGGGGGGTGCTGTTGTCGGTGCTGCTGTTGTGGTGGTTGTAGTGGGGGGTGCTGTTGTAGTGGCTGCTGTTATGGTGGTTGTAGTGGGGGGTGCTGTTGTGGGGGCTGCTGTTGTGGTGGTTGTAGTGGGGGGTGCTGTTGTCGGGGCTGCTGTTGTGGTGGTTGTAGTGGGGGGTGTTGTTGTAGTGGCTGCTGTTGTGGTGGTTGTAGTGGGGGGTGCTGTTGTAGGGGCTGCTGTTGTGGTTGTAGTGGGAGGTGCTGTTGTGGGGGCTGCTGTTGTGGTGGTTGTAGTGGGGGGTGCTGCTGTCGGGGCTGCTGTTGTGGTGGTTGTAGCAGGGGGTGATGTTGTGGAGGTTGCTGTTACGGTCGTTGTAGTGGGAGGTGCTGTTGAGGGGGCTGCTGTTGCAGTGGTTGTAGTGGGGGATTCTGTTGTCGGGGCTGCTGTTGTGGTGGTTGTTGTGGGGCGTGTTGTTGTGGGGGCTGCTGTAGTGGCTGCTGTTGTGGTTGTAGTGGAGGGTGATGTTGTGGGGGTTGTTGTTATGGTAGTAGTGGGAGTTGCTGTTGTCGGTGCTGCTGTTGTGGTGGTTGTAGTGGTGGGTGCTGTTGTCGGTGCTGCTGTTGTGGTGGTTGTAGTGACGGGTGCTGTTGTAGTGGCTGCTGCTATGGTCGTTGTAGTGGGAGGTGCTGTTGAGGGGGCTGCTGTTGCAGTGGTTGTAGTGGTGGGTGCTGTTTTCGGTGCTGCTGTTGTGGTGGTTGTTGTGGGGTGTGTTGTTGTAGTGGCTGCTGTTGTGGTTGTAGTGGAGGGTGATGTTGTAGGGGTTGCTGTTGTGGTTGTAGTGGGGGGTGCTGTTGTGGGGGCTGCTGTTGTGGTGGTTGTAGTGGGGGGTGCTGTTGTCGGTGCTGCTGTTGTGGTGGTTGTAGTGGCGGGTGCTGTTGTAGTGGCTGCTGTTATGGTGGTTGTATTGGGGTGGGTGCTGTTGCTGCTGGTTGTTGTGGTGGGTGCTGTTGTGGTGGTTGTAGTGTGGTTGGGACGGTTGCTGTTAGTGGCTGCTGTTGTCGTTGTTGTGGGGCGTGCTGTTGAGGGGGCTGCTGTTGTGGTTGTAGTGGGGGGTGCTGTTGTGGGGCTGCTGTTGTGGTCGTTGTAGTGGTTGTTGTGGGGGGGTGCTGTTGTGTGGCTGCTGTTGTTGTGGTGGTTGTGGTTGTGGGTGGCTGCTGGGTGCTGTTGTAGTGGCTGCTGTTGTGGTGCTGTTGTAGTGGTTGCTGTTATGGTCGTTGTAGTGGGAGGTGCTGTTGAGGGGGCTGCTGTTGCAGTGGTTGTAGTGGGGGGTTCTGTTGTCAGGGCTGCTGTTGTGGTGGTTGTTGTGGGGCGTGTTGTTGTAGTGGCTGCTGTTGTGGTTGTAGTGGAGGGTGATGTTGTGGGGGTTGCTGTTATGGTTGTAGTAGTGGGAGGTGCTGTTGTGGGGGCTGCTGTTGTGGTGGTTGTAGTGGGGGGTGCTGTTGTCGGTGCTGCTGTTGTGGTGGTTGTAGTGGCGGGTGCTGTTGTAGTGGCTGCTGTTATGGTCGTTGTAGTGGGAGGTGCTGTTGAGGGGGCTGCTGTTGTGGTGGTTGTAGTGGGGGATTCTGTTGTCGGGGCTGCTGTTGTGGTGGTTGTTGTGGGGCGTGTTGTTGTAGTGGCTGCTGTTGTGGTTGTAGTGGAGGGTGATGTTGTAGGGGTTGCTGTGATGGTCGTAGTGGGAGGTGCTGTTGTGGGGGCTGCTGTTGTGGTGGTTGTAGTGGGGGGTGCTGTTGTCGGTGCTGCTGTTGTAGTGGCTGTAGTGGCGGGTGCTGTTGTAGTGGCTGCTGTTATGGTCGTTGTATTGGGAGGTGCTGTTGAGGGGGCTGCTGTTGTAGTGGTTGTAGTGGGGGATTCTGTTGTCGGGGCTGCTGTTGTGGTGGTTGTTGTGTGTTGTTGTAGTGGCTGCTGTTTGTTGTAGTGGAGGGTGATGTTGTGGCGGTTGCTGTTATGGTCGTTGTAGTGGGAGGTGCTGTTGTGGGGGCTGCTGTTGTGGTGGTTGTAGTGGGGGGTGCTGTTGTCGGTGCTGCTGTTGTGGTGGTTGTAGTGGCGGGTGCTGTTGTAGTGGCTGCTGTTGTGGTTGTAGTGGGAGGTGCTGTTGCGGGAGCTGCTGTTGTGGTGGTTGTAGTGGGAGGTGCTGTTGTCGGTGCTGCTGTTGTGGTGGTTGTAGTGACGGGTGCTGTTGTAGTGGCTGCTGTTATGGTGGTTGTAGTGGGAGGTGCTGTTGTGGGGGCTGCTGTTGTGGTGGTTGTAGTGGGGGGTGCTGTTGTTGGGGCTGCTGTTGTGGTGGTTGTAGTGGGGGGTGTTGTTGTAGGGGCTGCTGTTGTGGTTGTAGTGGGGGTGCTGTTGTGGTTGCTGCTGTTGTGTGGGGGGTGCTGTTGTAGTGGCTGCTGTTGTGGTTGTAGTGGAGGGTGCTGTTGTGGGGGCTGCTGTTGTGGTGGTTGTAGTGGGGGGTGCTGTTGTGGGGGCTGCTGTTGTGGTGGTTGTAGTGGGGGGTGCTGTTGTCGGGGCTGCTGTTGTGGTGGTTGTAGTGGCGGGTGCTGTTGTAGTGGCTGCTGTTGTGGTCGTTGTAGTGGGAGGTGCTGTTGAGGGGGCTGCTGTTGCAGTGGTTGTAGTGGGGGGTTCTGTTGTCGGGGCTGCTGTTGTGGTGGTTGTTGTGGGGGGTGCTGTTGTAGGGCTGCTGTTATGGTGTTGTAGTGGGAGGTGCTGTTGTGGGGGCTGCTGTTATGGTGGTTGTAGTGGGGGGTGCTGTTGAGGGGGCTGCTGTTGTGGTGGTTGTAGTGGGGGGTGCTGTTGGGTTGTTGCTGTTGTAGTGGAGGTGATGTTGTAGGGGCTGCTGTTGTGGTGGTTGTAGTGGGAGGTGCTGTTGTGGGGGCTGCTGTTGTGGTGGTTGTAGTGGGGGTGCTGTTGTAGGTGCTGCTGTTGTGGTGGTTGTAGTGGCGGGTGCTGTTGTAGTGGCTGCTGTTGTGGTGGTTGTAGTGGGGGTGCTGTTGTGGGGGCTGCTGTTGTGGTGGTTGTAGTGGGGGGTGCTGTTGTGGGGGCTGCTGTTGTGGTGGTTGTAGTGGGGGGTTCTGTTGTCGGTGGCTGCTGTTGTGGTGGTTGTAGTGGGGGGTGTTGTTGTGGGGGCTGCTGTTGTGGTGGTTGTAGTGGGGGGTGCTGTTGTGGGGGCTGCTGTTGTGGTGGTTGTAGTGGGGGGTGCTGTTGTCGGTGCTGCTGTTGTGGTGCTGTTGTGTAGTGGGCTGCTGTTGTTGCTGTTGTAGTGGGGGGTGCTGTTGTGGGGGCTGCTGTGATGTAGTAGTGGGAGGTGCTGTTGTGGGGGCTGCTGTTGTGGTGGTTGTAGTGGGGGGTGCTGTTGTGGGGGCTGCTGTTGTGGTGGTTGTAGTGGGGGGTGCTGTTGTAGTGGCTGCTGTTGTGGTGGTTGTAGTGGGGGGTGCTGTTGAGGGGGCTGCTGTTGTGGTTGTAGTGGTGGGGTGATGTTGTGGGGGCTGCTGTTGTGATGGTTGTAGTGGGGGTGCTGTTGTGGGGCGTGTTGTTGTAGTGCTGCTGTGGTGTGGTGGTTGTAGTGGGTTATGGTGTTGTGTTGTGCTGTTGTGGGCTGCTGTTGTGGTGGTTGTAGTGGTGGGTGCTGTTGTCGGTGCTGCTGTTGTGGTGGTTGTAGTGGGGGGTGCTGTTGTAGTGGCTGCTGTTGTGGTGGTTGTAGTGGGGGGTGCTGTTGAGGGGGCTGCTGTTGTGGTGGTTGTAGTGGGGGGTTCTGTTGTAGGGGCTGCTGTTGTGGTGGTTGTAGTGGGGGGTGCTGTTGTAGGGGCTGCTGTTGTGGTGGTTGTAGTGGGAGGTGCTGTTGTGGGGGCTGCTGTTGTGGTGGTTGTAGTGGGGGGTGCTGTTGTCGGGGCTGCTGTTGTGGTGGTTGTAGTGGGGGGTGCTGTTGAGGGGGCTGCTGTTGTGGTGGTTGTAGTGGGGGGTGCTGTTGTCGGGGGCTGCTGTTGTGGTGGTTGTAGTGGGGGGTGCTGTTGTAGTGGCTGCTGTTGTGGTTGTAGTGGGGGGTGCTGTTGTGGGGGCTGCTGTTGTGGTGGTCGTAGTGGGAGGTGCTGTTGTCGGGGCTGCTGTTGTGGTGGTTGTAGTGGTGGGTGCTGTTGTCGGTGCTGCTGTTGTGGTGGTTGTAGTGGCGGGTGCTGTTGTAGTGGCTGCTGTTATGGTCGTTGTAGTGGGGGGTGCTGTTGAGGGGCTGCTGCTGTTGTAGTGGTTGTAGTGGGGGGTGTCTGTTGTGTCGGGCTGCTGTTGTGATGTTGTGGGGGTTGGTGGTTGTAGTGGGGGGTGCTGTTGTCGGGCTGCTGTTGTGGTGTTGGTGTTGTAGTGGCGGGTGCTGTTGTAGTGGTTGCTGTTATGGTCGTTGTAGTGGGAGGTGCTGTTGAGGGGGCTGACGTTGCAGTTGTTGTAGTGGGGGATTCTGTTGTCAAGGCTGCTGTTGTGGTGGTTGTTGTGGGGCGTGTTGTTGTAGTGGCTGCTGTTGTGGTTGTAGTGGGGTTGGGTGATGTTGTGGGGGTTGCTGTTATGGTTGTAGTGGGAGGTGCTGTTGTGGGGGCTGCTGTTGTGGTGGTTGTAGTGGGGGGTGCTGTTGTCGGTGCTGCTGTTGTGGTGGTT
>NW_024472659.1:0-3278 GCF_017654505.1 Polyodon spathula | reverse complement strand
ATTCTGTGAGCATACAGGCATTCTTCATTTTAAAATTCTGAAATGTTAATGTCTTGCCGAGACCGAAACAAGAATGGTGCTTTAACGTCACATCCATTATAAGGACCAAATTAGCATTGGTGACCCAAGTTCAAATCTAGCTCCAGTCACAAGATTGGTTTAAGTGGTTTGGTGGTCTCAGCCAAGCCCCCAGTTAACCAACTACCACACAGTTCGACACAAATCCAGCCCCCTGCTTGAGAGCAGCCCAGGTCTAAATGGTGGCTGAGAGTGGTGTCCCTCGTTTCACTGCCTGTCAGTACCTACAAAGTGTTGCAAAACAGTGTACTAATTATAAATGATTTTTGTAAGGGTTATCAAATGGTGCTTATGCTACAGTGTTACAAAAACCAGTGTGTTTGTTTGTATTTCTTTGCTTTCTGCAGGTTTCTATCAGTTACCCCCAACTGGCCTTCGAACCTCAGACCTTCTTTGCCTTTGGCTCGCCCATTGGCATGTTCCTCACAGTGCGGGGGCTCAAGAGAATCGACCCCAACTACAAGTTCCCTACCTGCAAGAGCTTCTACAACATTTACCATCCTGTGAGTTGGGATAGGGTTTGTTGTGTTGACTTCAACAATACAATTGTAGCTGTCCCACCTCTTCGACCGCTAGACCCTTCTTGTTTGATTGCAGCCGCCAAGAGTATCAGATTTATCACAGATTTAAACCTGGTTTTGAGCAGATGTTGTAAGATAGTTTTGAAATCAGTGAAATATGAACTGGTTTCAATCTAGAGTCTTGTTAGCACCAGTTAGGATTAGCTGACAGAAATTGTTCTCTCCAAGTATCTTCAACGGAAGTGACACAAAGAGCGTTTATATCTGAGCTGTTGAGGGTTGTCGGGCATCAAGCCTCCCAAACGCTTGTGGTAATCCCAAGATCGCCATCGATAGGAGGCTAGTGCAATCCAGGGTGATTTCCCCAGTGTTGTGAAATACTCAAGCTGTAGCCTATCCCGGCAGGGTACTGGTTGATCAAATCACCCCCTAACCAAGTAGATTTGCATCTCGTCTAGTTCCTTCATCAGTGTAATCATCTACTTTTATATATTTCGCATTTGAAAATCTATGACCTCAAGCAATCTGTGCTTCAGATTGTTGGGTCATCCTTTTTAAAAATAGGTATTGGGTCAAATAGATATCCATCGTTACTTTATTTTTCTGTTTGCATCCCCCCATGAAGTTTGACCCAGTGGCCTACAGGATTGAGCCGATGATTGTCTCTGACATGGAGACTGGCCTCCAAACAGCAGTATAGTATCCCAACGGGCAACCACCAGCACCCCTGCATGGATACAGCCTCCCGTCCATAGGGCAGCCAGGGGCTTCAACTTCTGCATTTTTACAATAACATCTCTGGACGATGGACACAGATGGGATGGAGGCGGGGGGGGGGGGGGGGCGGGGGGGCCGGGGCGGGTGCTCTTCCTTTCTTCGGGTAGAGAACTACTTGTGGTGTCTTCATTTTTTTGACGAGCCATGCATACTGTACTTGCACTCTGGAAATTATCTGGCAGCAGTTTGCTGGTTTGCAAACAAGGAACTTCTTTTCATATCAGCTTCTAAAGGGAGGGATTAAGACACTAAGCAGGAGAGCCCAAGCCTCGCTCTGAAATCCACTGTGTGTTGGAACAAGCCTCTGGGAGACTAAGAGGATACAGGAGGAGGTGATGCAGCACCATGAAAGACATCCTTCAGAGACGACACTCAAAGCAGCTTAGGGCGTTTGGAAGGCCCCGCAGCCTGGGCCAGAAAACCTTATCGAAGGGCGGGGGGGACGGGGACTGACATTTCTCTGGTTTAATGCAATTTGAAAACACATTTAGCCATGTAAAACTGTTCTCGATTCACACCTGACATGAATACGAGAACACCCCCAAGCACAAGCAAGTCACGGACAAAATGCACTGCTTGTGTGCCGTACCTCAACCAGTCAGCCTCATCCACTCCCCTTATAACATGCATTCTCTAGTAACACAACATTAGGCAGATTTTCATTAAACGTTGAACTCTTTGATTGAAACGTTGGCTCGTTTTGAACGCACAGTTGATAGGGAGAGTTCAGTAACTTTGCAACAGGATGCCGATACCTCACCTTGCCACAGAACAGTTCAATTCAAAGTGATGCCTCTTAGCAAGACAGGGAAGCAATGCACCTTGAGTAACCTGCAGCGTGTCCAGCTGTACCGGTTTCTGTTCCTCATCATTACCTGCTGTACAGACTGCCTGAAACATTATTCATTTACGTTTTTGTTTATATATTCACGTTAATAGTAGCTTATGTATAAGATAGCGTATGGATGGATGTATTTATGGATGGATGTATGCAAGAACATATTTAATTTCACTTGTGAGTAAAAAGCAGTGCAAACACAGCTTTTGCAAACGAGTGAATGGTGTAAAATGCGTCCTGCAAAAGCAATCGTTTTCGATGCAGTTAACGCTCTAGTGAGCAAGGTGAATTCCAAAGGATTCATTTCAGGCGGGGGGAGTCGTCGTCTTCACATTACACCAAGGTGGAAGGCACTTCCATTACTGATCTGACCCCCCTCTGTGTGAGATAATGTTTTTCGGTATAGTGTGCTTACAGTGACGCCACAACTCACACGCACCACACTCATCGCAACTCACGCGTGTGTGTTTGTCGTGTGTTGGTCGTTCACGCACACTCTTTCCTGTTACCCTCCTAATATAAAAACACAGGGCCACACTATTAAAGCACACACGCCTGCTGCCAAGTACATAGCTGTGCAATTCCTTCCCCCCTCAGGGCAAATGCTTCATGAAGGTGGCCCGTGCTGTTTCAGCAATCAGATCTCGTTTTGCATTGTTTCTATTAGCCCGATCCAACACGATCCTTTTAATTACTTGTATTACAAAATATGCACCAAAAAAAGTATTAAAAAATGAAAAGCATTGGGTTGGATGTGATCAGTATGACATGCCTGATTAATGAGGCAATATAAATGCCCAGCGTTGTGAATGAAATCCTTGTCTGTTGCATACTGTACGCTTCTTATTCATTATGGAAAAGAGAGCCTGCTCATCTTATTATAATTGGTGCTATCAAGTTTTTTGTTTTAATTCATTAAAACTTTACAATATTGAAAGATGATTTCACTCTAAATACGTATTGGAGTTGGTATGTAAAATATATAGAGTATGTGCATTTACTATGTCATTTTTTGTACTGTATATAACATGTTAAAAAAAAGTTATTAAGCCCATTGCACTGAA
>NW_024472658.1:0-2326 GCF_017654505.1 Polyodon spathula | reverse complement strand
ATGGGAGTAAAACCAGCTTTCCAGAGGCTACTGCTGCTCATAACCTCTTTTGTACCGAGTCGTGCATGCAAAGCCATCTGAAATGTAATTATATTCTGTATAGAACTGAAAGTATAGGACAGGATGCTGTTAGAAAACATAAATGAGTTCCCAGCATTTCGAACTGGACAACCTGACAAAGTTCCCTTGTGAGTTCTGGTTCATTAGCCAGGTTTAACTGTAGCGTGCTACTGATATGTAGAATGTTAATCACTGAGGTTTAAAACACGTTAACGCTTCAAAATGTTTAGCGCTGACGTAACTACCAGAAAGATTTTAAGACCGAGTTAATAAATGAGTAACATCCATAAAGCAGGGGCAGTTTTGTTGTACAATCAGCTTCAATGACAGGCAGAGCTGTAAATTATTTCAGTCCAGCTGTTATCAGGGGTAGCAGAGATGGGCCTCTTTAGAAAAGTGATATGGATTTTGTTCAAGAAGCCTCTGTATAAATCTTATTTGAATTGCTGGGTGGTAAATCAGCTGGCAAGATGAGATTGTTTGCCAGCGTGCATTGAGATATCTCTGCAGACTGAAAAGCTGCATAGACATGTTTTAATATAATCGTCTGTCATTTCAGCAAAATTTCTGGCAGCATAAAATAAAACGGACCAATTAGAGGCACACGGAAAGGAATTTAATCGTGTCAGGAATCCAAAGTACAATCGTACAAACAAAACTATAAAGCAATGACAGAACCTGCTCTGCCTTTTATAAGTGCTTATCAACTTACTATCAGATGGATGCTTTGTGGAACATTCGACCACAACCATATCATTAAGCACACCTGGAAAATGCCAACTCTATTATCACTGCAAGCACTTAGTTAATATCAGCCTGGTGTATTTACTGTGTCAGCCTGACAGCGTTACTTTTCTACCCTGACTGTTTAAGAAGGCCGTGTCTAGATTTCTATCTGGAATGTATCAGGGCAGTACATGGATAAGTTGTGCTTTCTAAAGACTCAGATAAGATAACAGATTCTTTCTATAATTGCATACACTCAGTTATGCTTGGAAGGGTCTGTGTTGCCCTTATAAAATTATACCGCAGTAAATTTTCACAGTAATATCACAGTCTTCCCCTGCTTTTTACATGGTCTTACTGAGCCTTTATCATAGTCTACCATTGTTTGCTACGTGTTTTGTTTTTAAAATATACTTTACCACACCTCTCAGGGCTTTACAGTGTTTACCAGTGTCTTAGCAGGCTGTCACTTTGCTTTATTGTGCTTTGCTATGCTATAAACTTTTATAAGGGAGTGCACACCTTGTGTTGCAATGTCAGCCACTATTTCTCACATGAATCATTCATCTTTTAAAAAAAAATCTTTTTCACATATTTAGTGCAGAACAGACTGCTGACAGACTGCCTGCCTGCAAAGGCATATTTCAGCTTTGCCACGACAGGCCATGCTGCTGTATTTCTGTTATCGGACAATACCAGCAGACACCAGACAGCTCCCGTCCATTCATCTGTATTTGTTTTCTCTCATTCGTTTGTAACTGGTTAGCTAGCACAGGTTACCATGACGACAGGGGTAAGCAATTACGATGCGCTACCGGTTTATTTTAAAGGGCCCTGCTAATCAAGCCGGACACGATAGTTCGTGGAGAGGCCGGGGTAACTTTGTGAAGTACTCCATACGTCACTCTGGATCTACATACTGGAGGCATCATCAGAGTGAACTGCAGGGGTAGCTTATTCCTATTCTGCTCGTTCGGCAACTATAACAATGTTTTAAATAAACGTGCTATCCATTCCAAAGAAGTGGCGCGGTGCAGAAGATGACATCACGTCCTACCTGCACTCAAATGCTCTAATACAAGTGCTGTCAATTAAAGCCTAGAAATGCTGGACAAAATTATTATTTTTTTAAATGATGTGTTTGTTCTTTGGGAGGGGGGGCGAGTGGGTGGGGGGGGGGGGTTCACGAAACGCATTTGTCCCGGTATGGCGTGAGTTGGAGACGCCAATGCTTGAGTATTACAAATAAATACTGTTTGGGTTTACCAAGCTTTTAACAGGGCACTTAACTGCCAACAGTCTGAAGTCAAGCACCACCCTTATATAGATAAAGAGACTCAGAAGCCGTGTCGGTACCTCGGTGACTGAGCCACGGTAACAGGATCTGTAACAGAACCCCACATTTACACAGCCGGCACAAGGGACACAGGGCTAGTCACTAAATAATTCATGTGTTTTTTTTTTTTTTTTTTTTAGTTAAAGACACTATTACCTGTACAAGCTCAAGGTGGGCATATACGTTATTTCTCCCTTTAGGTAA
>NW_024472657.1:0-16510 GCF_017654505.1 Polyodon spathula | reverse complement strand
AGTGTGTGTGTCCGTTCTCATAGGAAGCATCTCATCCCCAGTGTGTGTGTCCGTTCTCGTAGGAAGCATCTCATCCCCAAGTGTGTGTGTCCGTTCTCATAGGAAGCATCTCATCCCCAGTGTGTGTGTGTCCGTTCTCATAAGAAGCATCTCATCCCCAGTGTGTGTGTCCGTTCTCATAGGAAGCATCTCATCCCCAGTGTGTGTGTCCCTTCTCATAAGAAGCATCTCATCCCCAGTGTGTGTGTCCGTTCTCATAGGAAGCATCTCATCCCCAGTGTGTGTGTCCGTTCTCATAGGAAGCATCTCATCCCCAGTGTGTGTGTCCGTTCTCATAAGAAGCATCTCATCCCCAGTGTGTGTGTCCGTTCTCATAGGAAGCATCTCATCCCCAGTGTGTGTGTCCGTTCTCATAGGAAGCATCTCATCCCCAGTGTGTGTGTCCGTTCTCATAGGAAGCATCTCATCCCCAGTGTGTGTGTCCGTTCTCATAGGAAGCATCTCATCCCCAGTGTGTGTGTCCGTTCTCATAAGAAGCATCTCATCCCCAGTGTGTGTGTCCGTTCTCATAGGAAGCATCTCATCCCCAGTGTGTGTGTCCGTTCTCATAGGAAGCATCTCATCCCCAGTGTGTGTGTCCGTTCTCATAGGAAGCATCTCATCCCCAGTGTGTGTGTCCGTTCTCATAGGAAGCATCTCATCCCCAGTGTGTGTGTCCGTTCTCATAGGAAGCATCTCATCCCCAGTGTGTGTGTCCGTTCTCATAGGAAGCATCTCATCCCCAGTGTGTGTGTCCGTTCTCATAGGAAGCATCTCATCCCCAGTGTGTGTGTCCGTTCTCATAGGAAGCATCTCATCCCCAGTGTGTGTGTCCGTTCTCGTAGGAAGCATCTCATCCCCAGTGTGTGTGTCCGTTCTCGTAGGAAGCATCTCATCCCCAGTGTGTGTGTCCGTTCTCATAGGAAGCATCTCATCCCCAGTGTGTGTGTCCGTTCTCGTAGGAAGCATCTCATCCCCAGTGTGTGTGTCAGTTCTCATAGGAAGCATCTCATCCCCAGTGTGTGTGTCCGTTCTCATAGGAAGCATCTCATCCCCAGTGTGTGTGTCCGTTCTCATAGGAAGCATCTCATCCCCAGTGTGTGTGTCCGTTCTCATAGGAAGCATCTCATCCCCAGTGTGTGTGTCCCTTCTTGTAGGAAGCATCTCATCCCCAGTGTGTGTGTCCGTTCTCATAGGAAGCATCTCATCCCCAGTGTGTGTGTCCGTTCTCATAGGAAGCATCTCATCCCCAGTGTGTGTGTCCGTTCTCATAGGAAGCATCTCATCCCCAGTGTGTGTGTCCGTTCTCATAGGAAGCATCTCATCCCCAGTGTGTGTGTCCGTTCTCATAGGAAGCATCTCATCCCCAGTGTGTGTGTCCGTTCTCATAGGAAGCATCTCATCCCCAGTGTGTGTGTCCGTTCTCATAGGAAGCATCTCATCCCCAGTGTGTGTGTCCGTGCCACACATGCAAAGAATATCCTTCTAAGGAGGGGTCACCCACACACAGCAAGAGCATCCTTCTAAGAGTAAGGGTCACACGCCCATCAAATTATTCTTCGTTTATAGGACCACACACACCGGCAAGAGTACCCTTCGTGAGGAGTAGTGGTTTACACAGACAGGCAAGAGCATCCTTTCGTAGAGTAGGTTCACACACACAGCCAAGATATCTTTCTAGATTAGGTTGTACACACCAAGCGAAGTTTTCTTCGTGGAGTACTGGCCACCAAACAGCAGAGTTGCTTCGTATAGTAGGGGACCCCACCCACACAGCAAAGTATTCTTCGTTAGAGTAGGGTCCAACGCAGCAAAGTGAAGAACATCCTTCGTATGTAGGAGTGCACCACACACCAGGTAAGAATATCCTTTGTAGATAGTGGTCACAGACACACAACAGGCAGACTATTCTTCCCGTAGAGTTAGGGGTCACACACACAGTCAAAGTATCCTGTCTTAGAGTAGGGTTCCACCAGACAGGAAGAGCATCCTTCTAAAGAAAAAAGGTTCACCCACACACAGGCAAGGCATCCTTCTAGAGTAAGGGTCACACCATCAAGGCAAGAGTATTCTTCGTAAGTGAGGTCAACCCCTAGAAGAGCATCCGTTCGTAGAGTAGGGTTCCACAACAGTCAAGAGTAGCCTTCGTTGAGTAGGGGCACCCCACACATCCAATAGTATTCTTCGTATATATCTCATAGGAAGCATCTCATCCCCAGTGTGTGTGTCCGTTCTCATAGGAAGCATCTCATCCCCAGTGTGTGTGTCCGTTCTTATAGGAAGCATCTCATCCCCAGTGTGTGTGTCCGTTCTCGTAGGAAGCATCTCATCCCCAGTGTGTGTGTCCGTTCTCATAAGAAGCATCCCCAGTGTGTGTGTCCGTTCATCTCATCCCCAGTGTGTGTGTCCGTTCTCATAGGAAGCATCTCATCCCCAGTGTGTGTGTCCGTTCTCATAGGAAGCATCTCATCCCCAGTGTGTGTGTCCGTTCTCATAGGAAGCATCTCATCCCCAGTGTGTGTGTCCGTTCTCATAGGAAGCATCTCATCCCCAGTGTGTGTGTCCGTTCTCATAGGAAGCATCTCATCCCCAGTGTGTGTGTCCGTTCTCATAGGAAGCATCTCATCCCCAGTGTGTGTGTCCCGTTCTCATGAGTAGTGGTCACACACACAGTAAGATTACCCTTTTCAGGACCCCACACACACATTCAAAAGATTATCCTTCTGTGTAGGGGTCACAACAGCACAGGCAAGAGCATCTTTCGTAGTAGGGGTCACACGCAAACAGGAACATATATCGAACTTTGTAATATAGGGTTCACACAAAAACACAATGCAAGAAACTCCTTCATCTCATCCCCAGTGTGTGTGTCCGTTCTCATAGGAAGCATCTCATCCCCCGTGTGCGTGTCCCTTCTTGTAGGAAGCATCTCATCCCCAGTGTGTGTGTCCGTTCTCATAGGAAGCATCTCATCCCCAGTGTGTGTGTCCCTTCTCATAGGAAGCATCTCATCCCCAGTGTGTGTGTCCGTTCTCATAGGAAGCATCTCATCCCCAGTGTGTGTGTCCGTTCTCATAGGAAGCATCTCATCCCCAGTGTGTGTGTCCGTTCTCATAGGAAGCATCTCATCCCCAGTGTGTGTGTCCGTTCTCATAGGAAGCATCTCATCCCCAGTGTGTGTGTCCGTTCTCATAGGAAGCATCTCATCCCCAGTGTGTGTGTCCGTTCTCATAAGAAGCATCTCATCCCCAGTGTGTGTGTCCGTTCTCATAGGAAGCATCTCATCCCCAGTGTGTGTGTCCGTTCTCATAGGAAGCATCTCATCCCCAGTGTGTGTGTCCGTTCTCATAGGAAGCATCTCATCCCCAGTGTGTGTGTCCGTTCTCATAGGAAGCATCTCATCCCCAGTGTGTGTGTCCGTTCTCATAGGAAGCATCTCATCCCCAGTGTGTGTGTCCGTTCTCATAGGAAGCATCTCATCCCCAGTGTGCGTGTCCGTTCTTGTAGGAAGCATCTCATCCCCAGTGTGTGTGTCCGTTCTCATAGGAAGCATCTCATCCCCAGTGTGTGTGTCCGTTCTCATAAGGAAGCATCTCATCCCCAGTGTGTGTGTCCGTTCTCATAGGAAGCATCTCATCCCCAGTGTGTGTGTCCGTTCTCATAGGAAGCATCTCATCCCCAGTGTGTGTGTCCGTTCTCATAGGAAGCATCTCATCCCCAGTGTGTGTGTCCGTTCTCATAGGAAGCATCTCATCCCCAGTGTGTGTGTCCGTTCTCATAGGAAGCATCTCATCCCCAGTGTGTGTGTCCGTTCTCATAGGAAGCATCTCATCCCCAGTGTGTGTGTCCCAGTGTGTGTGTCAGTTCTCATAGGAAGCATCTCATCCCCAGTGTGTGTGTCCGTTCTCATAGGAAGCATCTCATCCCCAGTGTGTGTGTCCGTTCTCATAGGAAGCATCTCTCATCCCCAGTGTGTGTGTCCGTTCTCATAGGAAGCATCTCATCCCCAGTGTGTGTGTCCGTTCTCATAGGAAGCATCTCATCCCCAGTGTGTGTGTCCGTTCTCATAGGAAGCATCTCATCCCCAGTGTGTGTGTCCGTTCTCATAGGAAGCATCTCATCCCCAGTGTGTGTGTCCGTTCTCATAGGAAGCATCTCATCCCCAGTGTGTGTGTCCGTTCTCATAGGAAGCATCTCATCCCCAGTGTGTGTGTCCGTTCTCATAGGAAGCATCTCATCCCCAGTGTGTGTGTCCGTTCTCATAGGAAGCATCTCATCCCCAGTGTGTGTGTCCGTTCTCATAGGAAGCATCTCATCCCCAGTGTGTGTGTGTTCTCATAGGAAGCATCTCATCCCCAGTGTGTGTGTCCGTTCTCATAGGAAGCATCTCATCCCCAGTGTGTGTGTCCGTTCTCATAGGAAGCATCTCATCCCCAGTGTGTGTGTCCGTTCTCATAGGAAGCATCTCATCCCCAGTGTGTGTGTCCGTTCTCATAGGAAGCATCTCATCCCCAGTGTGTGTGTCCGTTCTCATAGGAAGCATCTCATCCCCAGTGTGTGTGTCCGTTCTCATAGGAAGCATCTCATCCCCAGTGTGTGTGTCCGTTCTCATAGGAAGCATCTCATCCCCAGTGTGTGTGTCCGTTCTCATAGGAAGCATCTCATCCCCAGTGTGTGTGTCCGTTCTCATAGGAAGCATCTCATCCCCAGTGTGTGTGTGTGTAGGAAGCATCTCATCCCCAGTGTGTGTGTCCGTTCTCATAGGAAGCATCTCATCCCCAGTGTGTGTGTCCGTTCTCATAGGAAGCATCTCATCCCCAGTGTGTGTGTCCGTTCTCATAGGAAGCATCTCATCCCCAGTGTGTGTGTCCGTTCTCATAGGAAGCATCTCATCCCCAGTGTGTGTGTCCGTTCTCATAGGAAGCATCTCATCCCCAGTGTGTGTGTCCGTTCTCATAGGAAGCATCTCATCCCCAGTGTGTGTGTCCGTTCTCATAGGAAGCATCTCATCCCCAGTGTGTGTGTCCGTTCTCATAGGAAGCATCTCATCCCCAGTGTGTGTGTCCGTTCTCATAGGAAGCATCTCATCCCCAGTGTGTGTGTCCGTTCTCATAGGAAGCATCTCATCCCCAGTGTGTGTGTCCGTTCTCATAGGAAGCATCTCATCCCCAGTGTGTGTGTCCGTTCTCATAGGAAGCATCTCATCCCCAGTGTGTGTGTCCGTTCTCATAGGAAGCATCTCATCCCCAGTGTGTGTGTCCGTTCTCATAGGAAGCATCTCATCCCCAGTGTGTGTGTCCGTTCTCATAGGAAGCATCTCATCCCCAGTGTGTGTGTCCGTTCTCATAGGAAGCATCTCATCCCCAGTGTGTGTGTCCGTTCTCATAGGAAGCATCTCATCCCCAGTGTGTGTGTCCGTTCTCATAGGAAGCATCTCATCCCCAGTGTGTGTGTCCGTTTCTCAGTGTGTGTGTCCGTTCTCATAGGAAGCATCTCATCCCCAGTGTGTGTGTCCGTTCTCATAGGAAGCATCTCATCCCCAGTGTGTGTGTCCGTTCTCATAGGAAGCATCTCATCCCCAGTGTGTGTGTCCGTTCTCATAGGAAGCATCTCATCCCCAGTGTGTGTGTAGGAAGCATCTCATCCCCAGTGTGTGTGTCCGTTCTCATAGGAAGCATCTCATCCCCAGTGTGTGTGTCCGTTCTCATAGGAAGCATCTCATCCCCAGTGTGTGTGTCCGTTCTCATAGGAAGCATCTCATCCCCAGTGTGTGTGTCCGTTCTCATAGGAAGCATCTCATCCCCAGTGTGTGTGTCCGTTCTCATAGGAAGCATCTCATCCCCAGTGTGTGTGTCCGTTCTCATAGGAAGCATCTCATCCCCAGTGTGTGTGTCCGTTCTCATAAGAAGCATCTCATCCCCAGTGTGTGTGTCCGTTCTCATAGGAAGCATCTCATCCCCAGTGTGTGTGTCCGTTCTCATAGGAAGCATCTCATCCCCAGTGTGTGTGTCCGTTCTCATAGGAAGCATCTCATCCCCAGTGTGTGTGTCCGTTCTCATAGGAAGCATCTCATCAGTGTGTGTGTCGTTCTCATAGGAAGCATCTCATCCCCAGTGTGTGTGTCCGTTCTCATAGGAAGCATCTCATCCCCAGTGTGTGTGTCCGTTCTCATAGGAAGCATCTCATCCCCAGTGTGTGTGTCCGTTCTCATAGGAAGCATCTCATCCCCAGTGTGTGTGTCCGTTCTCATAGGAAGCATCTCATCCCCAGTGTGTGTGTCCGTTCTCATAGGAAGCATCTCATCCCCAGTGTGTGTGTCCGTTCTCATAGGAAGCATCTCATCCCCAGTGTGTGTGTCCGTTCTCATAGGAAGCATCTCATCCCCAGTGTGTGTGTCCGTTCTCATAGGAAGCATCTCATCCCCAGTGTGTGTGTCCGTTCTCATAGGAAGCATCTCATCCCCAGTGTGTGTGTCCGTTCTCATAGGAAGCATCTCATCCCCAGTGTGTGTGTCCGTTCTCATAGGAAGCATCTCATCCCCAGTGTGTGTGTCCGTTCTCATAGGAAGCATCTCATCCCCAGTGTGTGTGTCCGTTCTCATAGGAAGCATCTCATCCCCAGTGTGTGTGTCCGTTCTCATAGGAAGCATCTCATCCCCAGTGTGTGTGTCCGTTCTCATAGGAAGCATCTCATCCCCAGTGTGTGTGTCCGTTCTCATAGGAAGCATCTCATCCCCAGTGTGTGTGTCCGTTCTCATAGGAAGCATCTCATCCCCAGTGTGTGTGTCCGTTCTCATAGGAAGCATCTCATCCCCAGTGTGTGTGTCCGTTCTCATAGGAAGCATCTCATCCCCAGTGTGTGTGTCCGTTCTCATAGGAAGCATCTCATCCCCAGTGTGTGTGTCCGTTCTCATAGGAAGCATCTCATCCCCAGTGTGTGTGTCCGTTCTCATAGGAAGCATCTCATCCCCAGTGTGTGTGTCCGTTCTCATAGGAAGCATCTCATCCCCAGTGTGTGTGTCCGTTCTCATAGGAAGCATCTCATCCCCAGTGTGTGTGTCCGTTCTCATAGGAAGCATCTCATCCCCAGTGTGTGTGTCCGTTCTCATAGGAAGCATCTCATCCCCAGTGTGTGTGTCCGTTCTCATAGGAAGCATCTCATCCCCAGTGTGTGTGTCCGTTCTCATAGGAAGCATCTCATCCCCAGTGTGTGTGTCCGTTCTCATAGGAAGCATCTCATCCCCAGTGTGTGTGTCCGTTCTCATAGGAAGCATCTCATCCCCAGTGTGTGTGTCCGTTCTCATAGGAAGCATCTCATCCCCAGTGTGTGTGTCCGTTCTCATAGGAAGCATCTCATCCCCAGTGTGTGTGTCCGTTCTCATAGGAAGCATCTCATCCCCAGTGTGTGTGGAAGCATCTCATCCCCAGTGTGTGTGTCCATTCTTAATAGGAAACATCTCATCCCCATGTGGGTCCGTTCTCATAATAAGCTTCTCATCACCCAGTGTGTCCGTTCTCATAGGAAGCATCTCATCCCCAGTGTGTGTGTCCGTTCTCATAGGAGGCATCTCATTCCCAGTGTGTGTGTCCGTTCTCATAGGAAGCATCTCATCCCCAGTGTGTGTGTCCGTTCTCATAGGAAGCATCTCATCCCCAGTGTGTGTGTCCGTTCTCATAGGAAGCATCTCATCCCCAGTGTGTGTGTCCGTTCTCGTAGGAAGCATCTCATCCCCAGTGTGTGTGTCCGTTCTCATAGGAAGCATCTCATCCCCAGTGTGTGTGTCCGTTCTCATAGGAAGCATCTCATCCCCAGTGTGTGTGTCCGTTCTCATAGGAAGCATCTCATCCCCAGTGTGTGTGTCCGTTCTCATAGGAAGCATCTCATCCCCAGTGTGTGTGTCCGTTCTCATAGGAAGCATCTCATCCCCAGTGTGTGTGTCCGTTCTCATAGGAAGCATCTCATCCCCAGTGTGTGTGTCCGTTCTCATAGGAAGCATCTCATCCCCAGTGTGTGTGTCCGTTCTCATAGGAAGCATCTCATCCCCAGTGTGTGTGTCCGTTCTCATAGGAAGCATCTCATCCCCAGTGTGTGTGTCCGTTCTCATAGGAAGCATCTCATCCCCAGTGTGTGTGTCCGTTCTCATAGGAAGCATCTCATCCCCAGTGTGTGTGTCCGTTCTCATAGGAAGCATCTCATCCCCAGTGTGTGTGTCCGTTCTCATAGGAAGCATCTCATCCCCAGTGTGTGTGTCCGTTCTCATAGGAAGCATCTCATCCCCAGTGTGTGTGTCCGTTCTCATAGGAAGCATCTCATCCCCAGTGTGTGTGTCCGTTCTCATAGGAAGCATCTCATCCCCAGTGTGTGTGTCCGTTCTCATAGGAAGCATCTCATCCCCAGTGTGTGTGTCCGTTCTCATAGGAAGCATCTCATCCCCAGTGTGTGTGTCCGTTCTCATAGGAAGCATCTCATCCCCAGTGTGTGTGTGTCCCAAGTGTGTGTTCTCATAGGAATCCCCAGTGTGTGTGTCCGTTCTGCATAGGAAGCATCTCATCCCCAGTGTGTGTGTCCGTTCTCATAGGAAGCATCTCATCCCCAGTGTGTGTGTCCGTTCTCATAGGAAGCATCTCATCCCCAGTGTGTGTGTCCGTTCTCATAAGAAGCATCTCATCCCCTGGAGTGTGTGTGTCCGTTCTCATAGGAAGCATCTCATCCCCAGTGTGTGTGTCCGTTCTCATAGGAAGCATCTCATCCCCAGTGTGTGTGTCCGTTCTCATAGGAAGCATCTCATCCCCAGTGTGTGTGTGTGTTCTCATAGGAAGCATCTCATCCCCAGTGTGTGTGTCCGTTCTCATAGGAAGCATCTCATCCCCAGTGTGTGTGTCCGTTCTCATAGGAAGCATCTCATCCCCAGTGTGTGTGTCCGTTCTCATAGGAAGCATCTCATCCCCAGTGTGTGTGTCCGTTCTCATAGGAAGCATCTCATCCCCAGTGTGTGTGTCCGTTCTCATAGGAAGCATCTCATCCCCAGTGTGTGTGTCCGTTCTCATAAGAAGCATCTCATCCCCAGTGTGTGTGTCCGTTCTCATAGGAAGCATCTCATCCCCAGTGTGTGTGTCTGTTCTCATAGGAAGCATCTCATCCTCTGTGTGTGTGTCCATTCTTATAGGAAACATCTCATCCCCAGTGTGTGTCCGTTCTCTTAAGAAGCATCTCATCACCAGTGTGTGTGTACGTTCTCATAGGAAGCACCTCATCCCCAGTGTGTGTGTCCGTTCTCATAGGAAGCATCTCATCCCCAGTGTGTGTGTCCGTTCTCATAGGAAGCATCTCATCCCCAGTGTGTGTGTCCGTTCTCATAGGAAGCATCTCATCCCCAGTGTGTGTGTCCGTTCTCATAGGAAGCATCTCATCCCCAGTGTGTGTGTCCGTTCTCATAGGAAGCATCTCATCCCCAGTGTGTGTGTCCGTTCTCATAGGAAGCATCTCATCCCCAGTGTGTGTGTCCGTTCTCATAGGAAGCATCTCATCCCCAGTGTGTGTGTCCGTTCTCATAGGAAGCATCTCATCCCCAGTGTGTGTGTCCGTTCTCATAGGAAGCATCTCATCCCCAGTGTGTGTGTCCGTTCTCATAGGAAGCATCTCATCCCCAGTGTGTGTGTCCGTTCTCATAGGAAGCATCTCATCCCCAGTGTGTGTGTCCGTTCTCATAGGAAGCATCTCATCCCCAGTGTGTGTGTCCGTTCTCATAGGAAGCATCTCATCCCCAGTGTGTGTGTCCGTTCTCATAGGAAGCATCTCATCCCCAGTGTGTGTGTCCGTTCTCATAGGAAGCATCTCATCCCCAGTGTGTGTGTCCGTTCTCATAGGAAGCATCTCATCCCCAGTGTGTGTGTCCGTTCTCATAGGAAGCATCTCATCCCCAGTGTGTGTGTCCGTTCTCATAGGAAGCATCTCATCCCCAGTGTGTGTGTCCGTTCTCATAGGAAGCATCTCATCCCCAGTGTGTGTGTCCGTTCTCATAGGAAGCATCTCATCCCCAGTGTGTGTGTCCGTTCTCATAGGAAGCATCTCATCCCCAGTGTGTGTGTCCGTTCTCATAGGAAGCATCTCATCCCCAGTGTGTGTGTCCGTTCTCATAGGAAGCATCTCATCCCCAGTGTGTGTGTCCGTTCTCATAGGAAGCATCTCATCCCCAGTGTGTGTGTCCGTTCTCATAGGAAGCATCTCATCCCCAGTGTGTGTGTCCGTTCTCATAGGAAGCATCTCATCCCCAGTGTGTGTGTCCGTTCTCATAGGAAGCATCTCATCCCCAGTGTGTGTGTCCGTTCTCATAGGAAGCATCTCATCCCCAGTGTGTGTGTCCGTTCTCATAGGAAGCATCTCATCCCCAGTGTGTGTGTCCGTTCTCATAGGAAGCATCTCATCCCCAGTGTGTGTGTCCGTTCTCATAGGAAGCATCTCATCCCCAGTGTGTGTGTCCGTTCTCATAGGAAGCATCTCATCCCCAGTGTGTGTGTCCGTTCTCATAGGAAGCATCTCATCCCCAGTGTGTGTGTCCGTTCTCATAGGAAGCATCTCATCCCCAGTGTGTGTGTCCGTTCTCATAGGAAGCATCTCATCCCCAGTGTGTGTGTCCGTTCTCATAGGAAGCATCTCATCCCCAGTGTGTGTGTCCGTTCTCATAGGAAGCATCTCATCCCCAGTGTGTGTGTCCGTTCTCATAGGAAGCATCTCATCCCCAGTGTGTGTGTCCGTTCTCATAGGAAGCATCTCATCCCCAGTGTGTGTGTCCGTTCTCATAGGAAGCATCTCATCCCCAGTGTGTGTGTCCGTTCTCATAGGAAGCATCTCATCCCCAGTGTGTGTGTCCGTTCTCATAGGAAGCATCTCATCCCCAGTGTGTGTGTCCGTTCTCATAGGAAGCATCTCATCCCCAGTGTGTGTGTCCGTTCTCATAGGAAGCATCTCATCCCCAGTGTGTGTGTCCGTTCTCATAGGAAGCATCTCATCCCCAGTGTGTGTGTCCGTTCTCATAGGAAGCATCTCATCCCCAGTGTGTGTGTCCGTTCTCATAGGAAGCATCTCATCCCCAGTGTGTGTGTCCGTTCTCATAGGAAGCATCTCATCCCCAGTGTGTGTGTCCGTTCTCATAGGAAGCATCTCATCCCCAGTGTGTGTGTCCGTTCTCATAGGAAGCATCTCATCCCCAGTGTGTGTGTCCGTTCTCATAGGAAGCATCTCATCCCCAGTGTGTGTGTCCGTTCTCATAGGAAGCATCTCATCCCCAGTGTGTGTGTCCGTTCTCATAGGAAGCATCTCATCCCCAGTGTGTGTGTCCGTTCTCATAGGAAGCATCTCATCCCCAGTGTGTGTGTCCGTTCTCATAGGAAGCATCTCATCCCCAGTGTGTGTGTCCGTTCTCATAGGAAGCATCTCATCCCCAGTGTGTGTGTCCGTTCTCATAGGAAGCATCTCATCCCCAGTGTGTGTGTCCGTTCTCATAGGAAGCATCTCATCCCCAGTGTGTGTGTCCGTTCTCATAGGAAGCATCTCATCCCCAGTGTGTGTGTCCGTTCTCATAGGAAGCATCTCATCCCCAGTGTGTGTGTCCGTTCTCATAGGAAGCATCTCATCCCCAGTGTGTGTGTCCGTTCTCATAGGAAGCATCTCATCCCCAGTGTGTGTGTCCGTTCTCATAGGAAGCATCTCATCCCCAGTGTGTGTGTCCGTTCTCATAGGAAGCATCTCATCCCCAGTGTGTGTGTCCGTTCTCATAGGAAGCATCTCATCCCCAGTGTGTGTGTCCGTTCTCATAGGAAGCATCTCATCCCCAGTGTGTGTGTCCGTTCTCATAGGAAGCATCTCATCCCCAGTGTGTGTGTCCGTTCTCATAGGAAGCATCTCATCCCCAGTGTGTGTGTCCGTTCTCATAGGAAGCATCTCATCCCCAGTGTGTGTGTCCGTTCTCATAGGAAGCATCTCATCCCCAGTGTGTGTGTCCGTTCTCATAGGAAGCATCTCATCCCCAGTGTGTGTGTCCGTTCTCATAGGAAGCATCTCATCCCCAGTGTGTGTGTCCGTTCTCATAGGAAGCATCTCATCCCCAGTGTGTGTGTCCGTTCTCATAGGAAGCATCTCATCCCCAGTGTGTGTGTCCGTTCTCATAGGAAGCATCTCATCCCCAGTGTGTGTGTCCGTTCTCATAGGAAGCATCTCATCCCCAGTGTGTGTGTCCGTTCTCATAGGAAGCATCTCATCCCCAGTGTGTGTGTCCGTTCTCATAGGAAGCATCTCATCCCCAGTGTGTGTGTCCGTTCTCATAGGAAGCATCTCATCCCCAGTGTGTGTGTCCGTTCTCATAGGAAGCATCTCATCCCCAGTGTGTGTGTCCGTTCTCATAGGAAGCATCTCATCCCCAGTGTGTGTGTCCGTTCTCATAGGAAGCATCTCATCCCCAGTGTGTGTGTCCGTTCTCATAGGAAGCATCTCATCCCCAGTGTGTGTGTCCGTTCTCATAGGAAGCATCTCATCCCCAGTGTGTGTGTCCGTTCTCATAGGAAGCATCTCATCCCCAGTGTGTGTGTCCGTTCTCATAGGAAGCATCTCATCCCCAGTGTGTGTGTCCGTTCTCATAGGAAGCATCTCATCCCCAGTGTGTGTGTCCGTTCTCATAGGAAGCATCTCATCCCCAGTGTGTGTGTCCGTTCTCATAGGAAGCATCTCATCCCCAGTGTGTGTGTCCGTTCTCATAGGAAGCATCTCATCCCCAGTGTGTGTGTCCGTTCTCATAGGAAGCATCTCATCCCCAGTGTGTGTGTCCGTTCTCATAGGAAGCATCTCATCCCCAGTGTGTGTGTCCGTTCTCATAGGAAGCATCTCATCCCCAGTGTGTGTGTCCGTTCTCATAGGAAGCATCTCATCCCCAGTGTGTGTGTCCGTTCTCATAGGAAGCATCTCATCCCCAGTGTGTGTGTCCGTTCTCATAGGAAGCATCTCATCCCCAGTGTGTGTGTCCGTTCTCATAGGAAGCATCTCATCCCCAGTGTGTGTGTCCGTTCTCATAGGAAGCATCTCATCCCCAGTGTGTGTGTCCGTTCTCATAGGAAGCATCTCATCCCCAGTGTGTGTGTCCGTTCTCATAGGAAGCATCTCATCCCCAGTGTGTGTGTCCGTTCTCATAGGAAGCATCTCATCCCCAGTGTGTGTGTCCGTTCTCATAGGAAGCATCTCATCCCCAGTGTGTGTGTCCGTTCTCATAGGAAGCATCTCATCCCCAGTGTGTGTGTCCGTTCTCATAGGAAGCATCTCATCCCCAGTGTGTGTGTCCGTTCTCATAGGAAGCATCTCATCCCCAGTGTGTGTGTCCGTTCTCATAGGAAGCATCTCATCCCCAGTGTGTGTGTCCGTTCTCATAGGAAGCATCTCATCCCCAGTGTGTGTGTCCGTTCTCATAGGAAGCATCTCATCCCCAGTGTGTGTGTCCGTTCTCATAGGAAGCATCTCATCCCCAGTGTGTGTGTCCGTTCTCATAGGAAGCATCTCATCCCCAGTGTGTGTGTGTCCGTTCTCATAGGAAGCATCTCATCCCCAGTGTGTGTGTCCGTTCTCATAGGAAGCATCTCATCCCCAGTGTGTGTGTCCGTTCTCATAGGAAGCATCTCATCCCCAGTGTGTGTGTCCGTTCTCATAGGAAGCATCTCATCCCCAGTGTGTGTGTCCGTTCTCATAGGAAGCATCTCATCCCCAGTGTGTGTGTCCGTTCTCATAGGAAGCATCTCATCCCCAGTGTGTGTGTCCGTTCTCATAGGAAGCATCTCATCCCCAGTGTGTGTGTCCGTTCTCATAGGAAGCATCTCATCCCCAGTGTGTGTGTCCGTTCTCATAGGAAGCATCTCATCCCCAGTGTGTGTGTCCGTTCTCATAGGAAGCATCTCATCCCCAGTGTGTGTGTCCGTTCTCATAGGAAGCATCTCATCCCCAGTGTGTGTGTCCGTTCTCATAGGAAGCATCTCATCCCCAGTGTGTGTGTCCGTTCTCATAGGAAGCATCTCATCCCCAGTGTGTGTGTCCGTTCTCATAGGAAGCATCTCATCCCCAGTGTGTGTGTCCGTTCTCATAGGAAGCATCTCATCCCCAGTGTGTGTGTCCGTTCTCATAGGAAGCATCTCATCCCCAGTGTGTGTGTCCGTTCTCATAGGAAGCATCTCATCCCCAGTGTGTGTGTCCGTTCTCATAGGAAGCATCTCATCCCCAGTGTGTGTGTCCGTTCTCATAGGAAGCATCTCATCCCCAGTGTGTGTGTCCGTTCTCATAGGAAGCATCTCATCCCCAGTGTGTGTGTCCGTTCTCATAGGAAGCATCTCATCCCCAGTGTGTGTGTCCGTTCTCATAGGAAGCATCTCATCCCCAGTGTGTGTGTCCGTTCTCATAGGAAGCATCTCATCCCCAGTGTGTGTGTCCGTTCTCATAGGAAGCATCTCATCCCCAGTGTGTGTGTCCGTTCTCATAGGAAGCATCTCATCCCCAGTGTGTGTGTCCGTTCTCATAGGAAGCATCTCATCCCCAGTGTGTGTGTCCGTTCTCATAGGAAGCATCTCATCCCCAGTGTGTGTGTCCGTTCTCATAGGAAGCATCTCATCCCCAGTGTGTGTGTCCGTTCTCATAGGAAGCATCTCATCCCCAGTGTGTGTGTCCGTTCTCATAGGAAGCATCTCATCCCCAGTGTGCGTGTCCCTTCTTGTAGGAAGCATCTCATCCCCAGTGTGTGTGTCCGTTCTCATAGGAAGCATCTCATCCCCAGTGTGTGTGTCCGTTCTCATAGGAAGCATCTCATCCCCAGTGTGTGTGTCCGTTCTCATAAGAAGCATCTCATCCCCAGTGTGTGTGTCCGTTCTCATAGGAAGCATCTCATCCCCAGTGTGTGTGTCCGTTCTCGTAGGAAGCATCTCATCCCCAGTGTGTGTGTCCGTTCTCATAGGAAGCATCTCATCCCCAGTGTGTGTGTCCGTTCTCATAGGAAGCATCTCATCCCCAGTGTGTGTGTCCGTTCTCATAGGAAGCATCTCATCCCCAGTGTGTGTGTCCGTTCTCATAGGAAGCATCTCATCCCCAGTGTGTGTGTCCGTTCTCATAGGAAGCATCTCATCCCCAGTGTGTGTGTCCGTTCTCATAGGAAGCATCTCATCCCCAGTGTGTGTGTCCGTTCTCATAGGAAGCATCTCATCCCCAGTGTGTGTGTCCGTTCTCATAGGAAGCATCTCATCCCCAGTGTGTGTGTCCGTTCTCATAGGAAGCATCTCATCCCCAGTGTGTGTGTCCGTTCTCGTAGGAAGCATCTCATCCCCAGTGTGTGTGTCCGTTCTCATAGGAAGCATCTCATCCCCAGTGTGTGTGTCCGTTCTCATAGGAAGCATCTCATCCCCAGTGTGTGTGTCCGTTCTCATAGGAAGCATCTCATCCCCAGTGTGTGTGTCCGTTCTCATAAGAAGCATCTCATCCCCAGTGTGTGTGTCCGTTGTCGTAGGAAGCATCTCATCCCCAGTGTGTGTGTCCGTTCTCATAAGAAGCATCTCATCCCCAGTGTGTGTGTCCGTTCTCATAGGAAGCATCTCATCCCCAGTGTGTGTGTCCGTTCTCATAGGAAGCATCTCATCCCCAGTGTGTGTCCGTTCTCATAGGAAGCATCTCATCCCCAGTGTGTGTGTCTGTTCTCATAGGAAGCATCTCATCCCCACTTCTCATAAGAAGCATCTCGTTGTGTTAGAGCTTTAACAATGCTGGACATTGTTATAGCTCTAACAGTCTTCTGTTCTGGCATCACTTTGACTGTTTATTAATATTTCAGATAAATACCACAAAGTGAGTAATCGAACTAAAAGGTCCATGGGAGTAAGTTAAAAGTAGCAAGACCATGGACAATTCAATGGCAAGTCAGCACCTTCTTCAAAGCACACCTGTAAGTCCATCTTGAATATTCATTGACATGCTTTTCTGCAAAAGTCTTGTTGATATGGCAACCTGATTAGCTTTGAGCTGGCAAAGCATGTCAAATGTAACCCATTTAACCAGGGGTTAAATGGGTTACAGCAGTGTCTGCTTGCATATACAATAAATAACTAGATGATTGCTATTGATTATCCAGCCACTGTGATGTTTCTGTTCTAAGACTGAGAAACACACTTTGCACCCCATTGAATTAAATGTATGGAGAAAAAGCACATGTGACTGCATTTCAGCAGGACATTTTTGTTTAACCGGTATTTTACATGTTTCAGTAGAGTCCTGTATGACAGCGGCAACCGAATATTGTTTTATTCAATTATATTTCTTTAGTCGCTTGGGCTGCCAGTGAGGTAAAATGAGAGCTCTCCCAGAGAAAACCAATTAACCTATGATTGAACCTACCCACGGAAAAAGGATTGTATAATGCACCTGAGATAATTTTACAGTGTGAAGCAAAAACAGAAGTTTT
>NW_024472656.1:0-1137 GCF_017654505.1 Polyodon spathula | reverse complement strand
CCTAGCATCATCCAAGCAAACCCTGGGGATTTTACTGCTATGGGCATCTGTGAACCTTAAACAATGTAGCCCAACCCTAGTGGCTCCAGCCATAGGGCCACATTTTCCGAGACCCTGTTGCTAAGCAGATTTAAATTTAGCTCCTCCCTGTCTTTAGCCATTCAGCACTGCCGAATGTATAGACCATGCAGCAAAACCAAGAGAAAGAGGCAGACAATCACAACATTGGCCCCCTTCACTCAGTCTCCCTGTGCCTCTGTCTCTCTCTAGGCGTCTGAGCTTCTCCTTTGTAAATATTCCCTTAACTGAAAATTAACAGCAGCTGGCTTCCACCGTCTCGGATTGGCGGATATGCCACCATCAAAGGGAACAAGTGCCATGGTAACATTCTGATGGACCTCATTTGCATAAAAAACAGTTAATTATGAGGCATCATTAGCATCTGGGATTCCACACCTAGTCATGAGGCGCATTAACATTTTAAATGGCAGGGGATATATAGAGAGAGAAGACAGAAGGAAATTAAAAAATAAAAACGTAAAATCCCATTTTAGAAATTATTTATTTAAATGTGTTGATTTATGCACTTGTTTTATATTTAAAACAAAAAAAAAAAAAAAAAAAAAAAAGTCAAAAGCTTTTAATAAATTAGTCCAAGCAACAGCAGGAATGTGCATCTGTTTTAAATAGCTAGACACCATTGTTGCCAATCTGCCGAATTGCTCATCTACAAACGGCAGATGAAAACTGATGAAAGTTCATCTTGGTGTATCTTTTAAGTGTTATAGGATCATCACAGGTTATCATTAAAACTAAAATGCAGGTGGCGCTGTGAATTCACACACTTGGAACCCATACCAGGCTTTCACACGTTGTCCAAGCAGTTACAGAAGCAGGATTTCTTTATTGTTAAACAGACACAGAGTTCTGCAGTTCAATCCCTTGAAATCCAACAGACCCTTTTCAGTGACATCAGTAGCACAATACATGCAGCAGTAAGTGTACATGCAGGGGGTGAAAAACCCCACTTCTATTTTGAATGACTGTAAAATCATCAGGTACGAGCATGCTGGCCAATCAGACTCATGCTAAACCCGCTCGGAAAATTGTGAGATTTATTCTGAGTTTTTAGACAAG
>NW_024472655.1:0-7000 GCF_017654505.1 Polyodon spathula | reverse complement strand
CAAGAACTATTTCTCTCATCGGGGGGGGGGGGGAATGACAATTTTCTACAAAGACAGAAGAGGGGGTGGCCATTCAGGCAACTTATCTAGTTCAGATTAGTCAATAGCTCTCAACTGAGCTAAATTAAGCCCAGTTTAACTTGGTTTATTTAAAAATTCATGAGGAAGGACAAAATAAAAGCACAAGGTAGAATGTCAAAACATTTATTCAGTCATGATAATCCAAAATACACAGGAGAACTGCATCTCCCATTATCACCTGAAAAAAGAAATGATTAGTATTAGAAATGCAAACAGAAGAGCAATGTAAAACAACTGAACTATTGCGTGCTTAACCTCCAAAAAGCAGGGTGTAGGGCATCAGACAAACTCTGGGTTTAAAAATGTCAGTAAAACCACATCACATCCACAATGACAATAAGTCTACTTTGTTTGTTCCCATACTACATGGTAGACACTCAATATAGAATTAAAACAAACCATGATGTTTAATAAACTCCCATACCAGTTCTCTGCAGACAGCACCCTTCAATTGTCCGCCTCTTCAAAGTGACTAGGCTCCCCAGCCCTCTCATAGTTCTCAGGGTCACTGTACTCTGGCACCTTGGTGTCAGCATAGGTCTCTTCCGAATGCTGGATAGGATCATGACCTTCACTGCTTTCTGCCTCAACATCCAAAAGCCTATTATAGCCCTTCTCAAACACACTGTCCTCTGGAGACAGTGCCTCCCGATCCTCTTTGGACATGCCTTCGTAAGAAAGAAAGTCCTCAATTCATCAGCCCAGTCTTTCTCTCCCCGTCGTCTCCTCCCCGCTTCTCAATTACCAGCAGGGCATCACTGCTTATGGTGCTTTTACTACCTGAGGGGAAGAAAAGATTTAAAATACAAATATTGAGTTGTAGGGTACAGGCCAAGACCTAAACACCGCTACAAAAAAGTCAGTCAAGCAGAAGTCACGGTATCTGAAATTCCTAAACCCTTCCCCTTGCTTTCTAGGGGTCATACATACCGACAGGCAAAGTCACATCTTCATTGATGCACACAGAGTCACAGCAGGAACAGACGCGGTGGTTACCTTCAAGTTCCACCCACCTGAACAGAGACATTAGTTGTTATTCAAATCTACCTGCCTCGGAAGCGACATGCTGCTAGAAAGAGGACGGGGCCTCATTGGAATGCCACCCTCCCAGAACAATGGAAGCTAATCTTTCGTACCAGAAAACCAACCCATCATAAAATTGCTGCCTTCATCTTGTGCTACACAAGACATGCAATGGAGAGATACCTTCCATTTTTAATGTAACCTACCTTCTCATGCTCTTATCATAGTGGCAAGATTTGGCACTCTGCGTTACCATGCTGTTGCTCGTTACCACCATTGTGCAGTGCATGTAGTACTTGTTCACCTTAGGAATGGAGAATTATTTCATTAGCAGTTACAAACTATACACCAGGTTAGTGGGGAACGATTTGGTCAACTTCTGCAGCAAACCATCTGTGTCCATGCATGCAACAGTGCGTGCATCAGGCATCAGAACTACATTGAGGGAGCGTCATGCACACTACCTAAATACAGCACAATCATATCCATCAAAAACATTGGATTGCCATTCACTTCATGCAAGCGCCACACTTCCAACACATGCTAGCAATAGTTTCAGGAGGTGTGAACATGGCATTGGTGTCCATTACACAAGAAACTAAAATTGCATTGGAAGAGATCCAAGCAGTCGTGAAGTAGATCACTGGGTGCCAACAGAGTCGTGTGTTGAAACCCACTATAGGGAGTAGCAGGTACAAAAGGGAAACCTACCAGGGGGGACAGCGCATTGAACTGGAAAGCATCAACAAAGAAATTGATTGTATTCTTGGTTCTGGGAGGCACAAAATGGGAGCTACAGGTTTCATACTTGCTGTCCACCATGCACCTGGAAAGGGAGAAAGTGCAGTTACAGAGTGTGTGGGTTTTTAAATATAGAGCAGGGCTTTAAAAAAGGAATTTAAGCCCGGCTATATATTTAACATGTGAAGTCATTGCTGTGGTGTGATAAGGTAATGCAACTCCAGAATCAATTAAATGACTCCCAAGTCATTACCTTGCAACATCCTACACCAAAGCCATGTACTACAGCTTTAAAAAGTTGTACATTTGCCTGCCTCTGCATCTAGTTCATGCAAAAAGTTCACAGGGATGCTCCCAGTTAAGCTTTACCAGCAAGCAGTGGATTTAGAACACCTGACCTCCACAGAAGCCATGAGAGCAGCATCCAGGTTTCAGTAGAATAAGCAATAGTCTTACCCATAATTCTCAATCACTGTATATCTGGGGGTTGAATTTAAAGCTGGAGATGCTGTTGCATAACAGCTGTGGATGAAAAGCTTAGTCCCAGGAATAGTGAGATTTGTAGTCGCTTCAAAGTGTATGGGCTGTCCAAGGTAGAATGTATTCATCATGTGATCAGGAACCCAATCACCTAGGGAGTAAAAAGAAAGGGTGAGGACAGCTGAAGCATGCCGTTTAGGATTCACATTAAAAACCAAGGCACTACTTTGACATGTGGAAACCACAGTTCAGTGTAGCAGCAGAACCCTTATGATATGCGGATCACAATACATGCTGTAGTTAATACACTAAGCTCTACAGCCATTGCAGATGCTTACCATTAATTATTCTTAGGGCAAAGCTGTTCGGGGACTGGAGACTCTTGAAGCGAGTTTGATTCCTCCAAAGCGGACGAATACCGTGCTTGTAGACGTGGTGATACCTACAACAGGAAGAATCAAGCCAACGTGTTTTCAATGCAACATGCCTCTTGGACACTAGCTTTTTTAAACAGCTGTTAAAACCGGGGTTAAAGTCTGCTTTCACTACATAATCAGAAAGATGTTCCTTACCTATAGTAACGACACTGAAGGGGTACAGTGAATGGCATAGATCTCCGAATTGTACTGTTGTGGACAGACGGGACATATTTAAGGACGTTCTTGTAGACCAACTGTCCAGCTTCCATCTTGAAGGTGGTATAGAAAGAGAAATTGTGTTACATCAGAAAGCAGATCAATACTTGGATTATATTAGAAGTAGCCTACACAAAGAAAATCGTAACATTACGCATGGTTTTTAAAAAGAAAGCCACCCCACACGACCTGATGAACCTGTTGCTTGTAACAATTTTAAAGTAAAGAAAGAACAGTCTCCAGCATGGCATACTCACAGACACCTGGCTTCCACATGCTTTCAGGTCGTACGTAAAGAGAAGATACCCCTTAGACACTCCATTGCTTCTGCAGCCGGTCCCCAGAGTCAGCTGGCCCGATTTACACTTGAACCCGTACATGTCAGTCCGTACCCTCACGTACATTGTGCTTCCACTGCACAACACGCGGACCGCTGCTGCAAGGCTAATGGGTAGCGGCCGGGGAACTGCAATAGGCTTGGGATTCATAACCCTTCGGAGCTCAGGCGGTACGGGCGCGTTGACAGGGATCACCCGAGGGCTAAGCAGCTTGAAAGGAAAGGGAGTGACAGGCACTGGGATGCCATAAGGTGGAAAAAATCCTTACAGGGTAAGGCCTTGATGGCACTGGATGTTGAACCAGAACGTTTTCCTCGCCGTGCGTCCCCTCACGAGGGTCGGTCTCCTCGCCGTGCGTCCCCTCACGAGGGTCGGTCTCCTCGCCGTGCGTCCCCTCACGAGGGTCGGTCTCCTCGCCGTGCGTCCCCTCACGAGGGTCGGTCTCCTCGCCGGTCGCGTCCCCTCACGAGGGTCGGTCTCCTCGCCGTGCGTCCCCTCACGAGGGTCGGTCTCCTCGCGTGCGTCCCCTCACGAGGGTCGTGCCCTCACCGGGTCGGTCCCCTCACGAGGGTCGGTCTCCTCGCCGTGCGTCCCCTCACGAGGGTCGGTCTCCTCGCCGTGCGTCCCCTCACGAGGGTCGGTCTCCTCGCCGTGCGTCCCCTCACGAGGGTCGGTCTCCTCGCCGGGCGGTCTCCTCACGAGGGTCGGTCTCCTCACGAGGGTCGGTCTCCTCGCCGTGCGTCCCCTCACGAGGGTCGGTCTCCTCGCCGTGCGTCCCCTCACGAGGGTCGGTCTCCTCGCCGTGCGTCTCCTCACCGTGCGTCCCCTCACGAGGGTCGGTCTCCTCGCCAGGGCACGAGGGGGAGCGTCCGTCAGTAGCGGCTCGCGGTGCTCCTCAGCACGTGCGTCCCCGACTCACACGAGGGTCGGTCTCAGGGAGTGTCCCCCTCACGAGGAGGCCACGGTCTCCCGCCAGAGGGTCGGTCTCCTCGGGGTAACCTGAGGTCTCCTCACAGTGCGGTCCCACCACGAGGGTCGGTCTCCTCGCCGTGCGTCCCAGAGGTCGGTCTCCTCGCGGCGTGCCCTCACGCAGGTGCGGTTCCCCAAGCGCGAGGAGCGTCTCCTCGCACGTGCCGTCCCCTCAGGGGTCAGTCTCCTCGCCGTGCGTCCCCCATACTCACACAGCTCACGAGGGTCGGTCTCCTCGCAGTTGCGTCCCCTCACGGGGTCCTCTCCTGCTCCCAGCCGGGTCGCAGGGGTAGTCTCAGCCGTGGAGTGCCCAGCACGCAGGTCAGGAGGTCGCGTCAACGCTCACGAGGAGTGCGGTCCCCTCAGGGGGGAGCGGTCGGTCAGGGGGCGAGTGACAAGTCGTCTCCTCGTCGTCCTCACGAGTGCGTCCTCGCCGTGCGTCTCCCTCTCACGAGGGTCGGTCTCCTCGCCGTGCGTCCCCTCACGAGGGTCGGTCTCCTCACCGTGCGTCCCCTCACGAGGGTCGGTCGCCGTGCGTCCCCTCCGAGGGTCGCCCTCGTGCGTCCCCTCACGAGGGTCGGTCTCCTCGCCGTGGTCGGTCTCTCCTCGCCGTGCGTCCCCTCACGAGGGTCGGTCTCCTCGCCGTGCGTCCTCACGAGGGTCGGTCTCCTCGCCGTGCGTCCCCTCACGAGGGTCGGTCTCCTCGCCGTGCGTCCCCTCACGAGGGTGCGTCCCCTCACGAGGGTCTCCTCGCCGGCGTCTCCCTCGCCGTGCGTCCCCTCACGAGGGTCGGTCTCCTCGCCGTGCGTCCACTCACGAGGGTCGGTCTCCTCGCCATGCCTCCACTCACGTGGGTCGGTCTCCTCACGATGGTCGGTCTCCTCGCCGTGCGTCTCCGCAAGAGGGTCTATCTCCTCGCCGTGCGTCCCCTCACGAGGGTCGGTCTCCTCGCCGTGCGTCCCCTCACGAGGGTCGGTCTCCTCGCCGTGCGTCTCCTCAGGAGGGTCGGTCTCCTCGCCGTGCGTCTCCGCAAGAGGGTCTATCTCCTCGCCGTGCGTCTCCGCAAGAGGGTCTATCTCCTCGCCGTGCGTCTCCGCAAGAGGGTCTTTCTCCTCGCCGTGCGTCTCCGCAAGAGGGTTAAATTGCGTCTCCGTTCTTCTCCTCGCCGTGCGTCTCCGCAAGAGGGTCTATCTCCTCGCCGTGCAATCCTGTTTCGATGTCATCCCAGGTTTCACCCAGATTAAACTTGTTTTCTGCGCTGTACGTCTCTGTTTCGCCGTGCCCCGCAGAGCTCTGCGATGGAAAAATACCTACAACAAAAAAGCAGGAGAGAAGGAGAAAAAGCTGCATCGCCGGTAGAATGGAGCTGCGTAACGACCCGGACGCTCGCCCGCACCGGTCAAAAAACTCCATTATACACTTAACAAGAACCAAAGAGATACCTTAGCTTTGCCCGACCACACTATTATAGCGCTGCCCATTAACCATAATCACCTCTGAACAATGCCAGCTAATTACCCCAGTAGTCAAATGCGACAATCACCTCTAACACCTTCACTGGACTCCCGCTAAATGACAGTTAAACCAGATGATTTTTCTTGAGAACAAATGTTACCCTTCCTCTCATTCAATCACTTCCAATTACTGGTCCCAACATTTTTCTCCAAAACTTTAAAAAACAAGTCCCGATTTCCAACTGCGCCAGATAGCACTCGCTACAGAAACACACGGCAGTCATATTCAAAATATGGGTACAGAATAATATTGTGAGTCTAGGTTTCCATATTAAATAAAATAAATACTCCAAATGATATCAATTAAGATTGAAAATAGCTCTACACCTGGCTATAACATCTAGGTGAACCTGAGCACGAATTGGAAATGGAAGGCGAGTGTTCGCGTCGCAGTCAAAGGTTGTTTTTCTTATTTTAATGCTAAAGCACCAGAGAGACAACAAACAACATGGAAAGTAAATTGTACATGATATGTTTTCTTTACTTAATATATTATACTAAAATGTGTGTTTTCACATCTGAATTAATATTTGTTTTCCATGTTTACCAGTTTCAAAATGCTTCAGATGGTGATATTTTCAGAAAATAGTTTTTAAATGGACATATAGACAATATATACTTAAGAATGTGTATTGTGATTCGTATTAAATTTGAAAGGAGTATATACGATTACATAAAAAATGCTTTACTGAATCGTATTCAGTTTTACAGCGAGTTGTAAACGGCAAAGTTTACAGTAGCACTCAGTGAACCTACTATATTTAAATAAGGAGCATGTTTAAAAAAAAAAAAAAAAAAAAAAAAAAAAAAAAAACTGGATATTTTTAAAACTATTTTAAATGTGTGTGTCCCTGTTCTTAGCTTTGGAAATAGAGTCACCCCAGTGATACCCGTTATTTAATGTGCTTGCTGTAGTTCATCAACACCATGTACTGCAAACTATAAAATGCGTTACACGGTTTTGTTTAATTTTGTGGTCAGAAGGAGCCCCTAGTGCGTTGAATACAGTATTGTGTTTTGTCTCGCATTGGTACAGTGACATACGTTGTTTTTTAATAGTTGCGTCCCTGCACAGCTTATTCTTGACACATCTGCAGAGTTCTATCATCAAGGGTTAACTGTTTAATACTACAAGAACCAGATGCTTTCAGTGCCTTTTATATAAATATACCGTATCTACTGTGTCTATCTATCTATCTCTCGATCTGGAGATAATATC
>NW_024472654.1:0-1000 GCF_017654505.1 Polyodon spathula | reverse complement strand
TTTCAGTAAGAAATCACTCAAATGATTTGAGTGTTCTCAAAACTATCCGTTTTGACATATTCTTGGGAGAACTTGTCTTTTCTGAAAAGTAAACGGTATGTAAATCAGAAGAGCTCTGTGTGTGTGTGTGTGTGTGTGTGTGTGTGTGTGTGTGTGTGTGTGTGTGTGTGTGTGTGTGTGTTACATGCTGTCAGATCAGGACTTCACCAACACTGAGCATGCGAGCTGCAGCATGCTATTTCCTGTATTACCACTGTACACAATTAAAGCTGCGGTCACCAGTTCAATACACAACACTTACAAAATATTTAAAATTATAAACATGCCGAGTTCATTGCAGTCATCCTCTGCATAGATTAACCATTCCGCAGAATAAGGCAACAAACAAGTCAGTACAGACACAACAAACCTTGCTGTAATGGGGTAGGGCTCGGACTTACAAAAGCAGTTTAAGATTGCACATAGTTACTGCTACACCTGCCGGTCGCTGTTGGAAACACCGGTACATGAGACGAAATGGTTGAAAACCATTCATTTGGATTAATGCTTTGTGCCACGGTACAGTCAGTATAATGTTTATTATTATTAAGGATAGCAGAAAGGGAACAGAAGGTTCGATTCAGAAGGGTTTTGAAGCAAAGTGTCGAAGCCTCATCTGAACCTAAATTCTCAAGTCATCACGCTTTTGGTCTCTCCTGTCCCATACGCGTAACATCGCAGCAGAGATGGGATGACGATACCTGCTCGTTTGGATGACGATGAAAACTACTGTTGAAACAACGTTCTCATGCATCTTCGTCTGGTGTTTAATGACAGCTATATTACCGTCTGAACCGACGTGCACCGGAAAACAAGTATTAAGGCATTGCCGATATTATATATATATATTAGTACGATATATATATATATATATAGATATATATATCAATATATAATATATATGGCATTCTTATAATATATGAATATCATTTATTTTAAAACATCGTATTGAATTCAAAGT
>NW_024472653.1:0-2360 GCF_017654505.1 Polyodon spathula | reverse complement strand
ATTTATTACTTTTTAAAAAAGACAAAATTTTATCAACTTTATGCATGTTATAAGCGACATTCATTAAAACTTTCTCGATTTTATATGCAGCAGTATCACATATATTTATAGATTGTAAATTGTTATACTTGGAAGTCATGGGATAGCAATTCTTGGTCAAAGCAAGATGTATAGCAATTGTATTGTAATGCAATGCAAAAACAAATACACACATTTTCTCACTGATTCGTCCTTATTTCATTGGTAAATTATGATCTTTAACAACGTGTTTTTAATGAAATCCCTAAACCTGTTCGTTCTTTATTATTATTATTATTATTATTATTATTATTATTATTATTATTATTATTATTATTATTATATTATTAGACGGGTATATAAATGGATATATATACCTATCATATAATGGTATAGTATGTGTGGGATATATTGCCTATCAATGTGCATGTGTGTGTGTGTGTTTGACACCATGAAAAACCTACAAGCAAGTGCATGACATTGCCTCCTCAACATAGCTAACTGGTGTACTGTAAAGCTTTGATTTAACCTATTTAAATTAAAGCAGAAAAGCAATGACACTTAATCATTTTCACGTGCCATCTTATTACCGGGGTTCGGTTCAGCTTTGAATGAAGCAAACAAAACGAAGTTGCCTTCGTGAAGTGCTGCTGACACCTCTGATTGGTTCGCCCTATCTGAAATGAAACACAAGATTCACGGAAAACCCCGAAGTAGGCAGGTCGCGATTTCCTTGCTTTCTGAGTCGCTTGTAGGAATTACCATACTCCCACCTGCTACCAGATGGCACTGTTGAGCGCCAAGCCCCAATTGCTTCGGGTAATGGGGAATCAACATTGAATCACCTATTCAATATCATGCTGGTGTGTGTCATAGATAAGCATACAGAACATGGAACATGGGATTTCTGGTTCATTTTAACATTACCTTTCTATTTCAACTAATAATAGAACTTCTCTGTTATTTTTAAATGTACATTTTACAAAGTAAACAGTTATTGTTCTCTTCAGGTAATTCTTCTGGTGTTATTGCTAAAAAAAAAAAAAAAAAAAAAAAAAAAAAACATGATTAAAAATTTTAGGAAATAACATTTTTTTTCATTTTTTTTTTTTTCATTTTGGGCATTTTTACTCTAATAATTGACATATTACCTCAATATTTCATTCTTATAAGGTATGACACAAGGAGACGGAGTCCATCAATTACCTTCAATTCACTTGACAGAAAATGAGAAAAGAATATTATTTTGCCAGTATGAAACTTCAGGCAGCCCGAAACTCTTTTGCTACAACAAGGAACACAATAAAGCTCCAGAGCTCTGGCTCAATGAGTACCTAAACGATAATCCAAGATTTAAAGAGCGTTTCTCTGCATCTCATGACAGGAGTGAGAAGACCTTTAATCTGACTCTCTCTGCAGCTGTGCTGTCTGACTCTGCCAGATACTTCTGTGCTGTGAGGCCCACACTGTGTCAGTCTGTATCTCACCTTTAGAAAAACTTCATGCTGCTTCCTCTTGTAATGGATTATAACCAAGCATGTGTTCTCATAGCAAGGCACCCTTATTGTGATTTATACACACTTATTAATCATATTAATGTTACACTCATTTAATCACACAATGTGTCTGTAGCAAGTAGGACAAGTTATGTCCTTGCTGACAGTGATGTTGAAAACATCAAATACTACAACAGTATCCCCATGCATTTCTAGTCAATATCAGGCTATTTAGTTTCTGCATTCAAACCTAACTCTCAGTTGCCATGCCATGGGTCACTTCTGTCATCTTTAGCTTCCTTATAATTTATTGTGAAAAGGAGGTGTACTGATATTTTCGAATGAAGGTGAGGAGTCACGCACAGCTCGAGAAGGAGGGGCGCGCGCCTCAAAGAGGAGTGAGGCGAGACAAGAGGATTGTTGTGTGCGAAATGGAAATGAAATGCCCAACTCACAGTAAGTAACAACAACAGAAGCTATTCAACAAATGATGTGCTCGTGCCTCAGTCTGTGCTGATTGGGTGAGGGAAAGGGGCGTGTCTTCTGCGCTGAAGAAGTGAAGAACTGTTATGAGCTCTACATCTTTCCCTCAGTAGATGCTGGCTGGTTGAATACAAACCTAAACACTGTCTGTGTCCTTTCTGAACTGAAGAACGCTGATCACAATGGTTCTCATTGTCTTGTTTAGTCTTTATTTTGGTAATTATTCATTTGCAATGCATGAGTTGCAATGCAATGAGTTGCGTCCATGGAAGGCTCTCCAAACATGTGAGGAGACCCAGGAAACCAAGATCTACTGCAATTACTCTCTGTCAAATAACGCATACACTGAGTATCTGTTCTGGT
>NW_024472652.1:1910-3000 GCF_017654505.1 Polyodon spathula | reverse complement strand
ATCAGCAGATACCAGGGAGGAATCCCACATATATTCTCCATCGCTATAAAGCAAGTGGTGGCAGCGTGGAGCTCAGATCTGAAGAATCTGATAGAAGGTTTATAGGACACTTGAATACTTCAACAAAGATGACTTATTTGTCAAACTCAAACATGCAGCTGTCTGACTGCACTCTACTACTGTGCACTGGGGACCACAGTGATGCTGATTAAAGTGCAGCTGCTTACAAAAAACCTCTGTGGAAACCCTACAATTCACACACATGTGTTCAGAAAACCTGTGGATGTTCATATTTATGGCATGTCTGGAAGCAGATCTTTACAAATCAATGAAAACTTTAATTCCCTGTGCATGCTTCAATATTGAACACTATTCAACACTTACATTGTGTTGCCAGTCAGATGGGATTTCATCAATCCAGAATAATCCAAAAAGAATAATCCAACAATATTATCCAAACTGAGATTCCAAAAACCCAAAACAGTGAAATATTAGTATTTGTATTATTTTTGTGATCAAATGTTTTTTATTGAGGGAAAAATATAATATATCAAAATAGAGAACCCCCCAATGTACATTTTTCAAGCTGCCTCCTCCAGCATTATAGAAAAACAGAAAAACATTAACAGTGCCAAGGTCCTTTCCACCACCCACCTCTCCACAAAAAATCCACACAGAAGACATCCATAGTTTTGTTCAGTCTGTAAACCAAAGAGAAGAAAAACAGACAGAAAGATAAACTTGACCATGTCTACCCATGTAAAAGCAACCAGTAGAAAATTACTTGAAGAGTATAGTATCACATCTGATAATAAAAAATCTGGGGTCCCAAAAAAAAAATGATTCAGATTCAGAACCGTATCTTAAAAGGATTTCTCGTCAAGTCACTAAAGCGGTAGGTAATGATGATGTTTCAGAACCTGAAACATTAAAAGATGATCTGCTTGTTACTTCAGATGCCATACTGCCTGAGACTACCTGGGATAGGACAAGAGCTCTACGTCATACTGACCAGCTCTTTGTCTGTCAAGGTATACAGACCCTAGAACAGCCCCTCTCGAAGTAGCGACTGTCACACTGGATTGTGGAC
>NW_024472652.1:0-1410 GCF_017654505.1 Polyodon spathula | reverse complement strand
AGCCTTGGATTTTAACCACTGGACCACACTCCCTCCTTGGTCCAATCTTTTTACTGTCTAGATCAGGGTTACTTTACTTAGTAAAGGTCCACTTACCAGTGTTCAATGGCAAGTGAAAGTCCGGTCTGAATACTGAAGGAACATTTTAGAAGCTGTCATCCAGGTGTCCATTCACAACTTTGCAGAACTATTTACATCAGCGTTACATCCTTTAACAGTTAATGGGAAAAGTGGCACCTTTTGTCTTTGACCAACCATTTGAAATTAGGCACAAAGGGTGTGACTGTCATTTGAATAGACTGGTGCAGATGCTCATCTGTGATCCGAGTAAGGTGTCTGTTCTTCACCACATTCATGGTGGAGAATGCTGATTCTCAGGTATATGTAGAGTCAAACATTGTTAGAACATGGACTGCTAGTTTTTCCACAAGGTGGCTCACAGACAGGCTGCAGTTCAAAATAATAATAAACTGAACAAAAATATTATCGCAACATGTAAAGTGTTGGTCCCATGTTTCAAGAGCTGAAATAAAAGATCCCAGAAATATTCCATACGCACAAAAAGCTTATTTCACTCAAATTTTGTGCACAAATTTATTTACATCCCTGAGTGAACATTTCTCCTTTGCCAAGATAATCCATTCACCTGACAGGTGTGGCATATCAAGAAGTTGATTAAGCAGCATGATCATTACACAGGTCCACCTTGTGCTGGGGACAATAAAAGAACAATCTAAAACGTGCAGTATTGTCACACGACACAATGCCACAGGTGTCTCAAGTTTTGAGGGAGCGTGCAATTGGCATGCTGACTGCAGGAATGTCCACCAGAGCTGTTGCTAGAGGATTTAATGTTCATTTCTCTACCATAAGTTGCTTCCAACATCTTTTTAGAGAATTTGACAGTACGTCCAACCGGCCTCACAATCACAGACCACATGTAACCACGCCAGCCCAGGACCTCCACATCTGGCTTCTTCACCTGCGGGATCTTCTAAGACCAGCCATTCGGACATCTGATGCTTGCTGATGTCAACATTGTGAACAGAGTGCCCCATGTTGGCGGTGGGGTTATGGTATGGGCAGGCATAAATTACGGACAACGAACACAATTGCATTTTATCGATGGGAATTTGAAAGCACAGAGATACCGTGACGAGATCCTGAGGCCCACTGTCATACCATTCATCTGCCACCATCACCTCATGTCTCAGCATGATAATGCATGGCCCCATGTCGCAACGATCTGTACACAATTCCTGGAAGCTGAAAATGTCCCTGTTCTTCCATGGCCTGCATACTCACCAGACATGTCACCCATTGAGCATGTTTAAGTCCGACCAAAAAAAGCAGGTATTGTCATAATATGAGCATTAGTTTTTCTGTTTCTAAAATCTTCGCTCATCAAAA
>NW_024472651.1:0-1000 GCF_017654505.1 Polyodon spathula | reverse complement strand
GCTTAAGCTATATGACAAATTGAATCCATAAGTCTAACATGTATTTATACTAAAGTAATACAAAAATGACTAGTACAAAAGATTTAGAAGTGAGTAGTTTTTTTCGAGATTTTACGATTATACTGTAAATAAATTTCCCATTGGAAATCGTAAATCTCGAAAAACTCACTCGCTCACTAAATCTTTTGTAGTCATTTTTGTAATTTACTTTAGTATAAATACATGTTAAATTTGGTTTCATAGTGTTGTTTTTATTCTAATTCTTGGTGAACGGAAAGACACAGGAATTTGCCCGTTTTTCCCATTGGAAATAGTGATATTTTGAAATATCACTGTCAAAAAAAAAAAAAAAAAAAAAACAAAAACAAAGTTTGTGGGGAATAATAACCATTTTCTATACTTTTGAGGCATAAGCAATTAGGAAATAACACTTACTACCCAGGAACAAAAATTGTGTTACATAGTGTAATGTATTTATTTTAATTCTTGGTGTTTTGAAACACCAAAGGAATTCTGTAGGGTTAAGCATTTTATTTGCACATTTAAAACATTGAGGGAATTCTAAGTGTTATCTTTGCAAATATGCATGCTAAAGATGACACTATTTCCATTTCAGTTGTAGCGCTACTACCCCATAAAGATAAAAGGGAGTTCTAGATTCATTTTAAGTTTCTGTATTCATGGTTGGAGGTTACTATGACTCATATGTTTAAACTCATTGTGGACTGTAATACCTAGATATCCAAGACCATTTTTTGTACATCTAATGTTTTAATTCTGATTTAAAGCAAATTGCTTCTGATTCATGAGTTTATTTTATAAACTGAATTTGCCAATTATATTTATTAGATAGGGGATGGATATGGTTAAAATTAAGATCCACCATTGTAACATCCACATATAAATTAATTTTGATGAAGTGATTTTCTTTGAATCCCTTGAATTTGTTCTTCCTCTCAAATGGCTGTTACATGAGGTTCTAGAGCTACACTAAAAAGAA
>NW_024472650.1:0-15000 GCF_017654505.1 Polyodon spathula | reverse complement strand
GAGAAGATAAAGGACACACTTGTCTAACTTCTCTAGTAACTGAGAAGGATTGAGAAACTTTAAAACCAGTAGATACAGAAGAGATGAATGGATCTTGTTTTGTCAGTAGCATTACATTGATAAGGGTTCTGATGTTGTCTGATGAGTGTCTACCTTTAAGAAAACCAGTCTGATCTGGGTGGATAATTTTATGAATAACTTTCTGTAATCTAGTGGCCAATATTTTGGTTAAAATTTAGCAGTCACCATTTAAGAAATTGGACGATAATTTGCACATTATAATGAATCTTTGTTAAGCTTTGGGAGTACAGTACACCCTCACTATAATGCACTTCATTATAACAATCCTTCAGTTATAACGAACCTGGACCAATGAACCCCAAATAAAACAAATTTAAAAAGAGATAATATAAACACATCAATATTGCGGCCTGTACACACCGGATGCCGCCTCTGCAGTGAAGTCAACTCTTTTGTCTTAATAAAAAGCATGCACTGTGTAACTATGCATCCGAAACAAAAATTATTTTATGTTGCAACAAAGCTGGAAACTATATTGATTATTTGAAAAAAGGAGTAAAACAGGCATATTTCTGTCATCAATATAGGTTGTCAAAAAGCACTTTGTTTTTTGACTTGTTAAGCAACCATGCTGCAAATCAAAAGTGATTAAAGAAAAAAACAACAACAACCTTTCATGTCGGGTTGATTTGGAATAAAAATTCAGTTTTGGAATCTTGCATGTTGGATTAAGATTTGGTGCGCTTTGAAACGATTCAGATTTGGTGCACTTTGAAGCGAAACATTCTGACTCACCGGCTCCATTTAGTTTCAGCAGAGGAAATTCAGCTTTTTGTCTTTTCTTTGCCAGAAAGCTGCTTTTAACTTGAGTTGACTGTTTCTTTTGTTGTGCTGACATCTCAGTGAATGTAATGTATAGGTTTAGATATGTTTAGCGATAGTTTTATTATTAAATTAATTTGAAAAAGGACATTTCTCTCGGGAGCTTTTCAATAAATATATAATCATCAAGTGCTGAAAAATGCTGATGTGAAAAAAGTGCTGATTATAAAAAGCAACAAAAATGGTTAAAACTAGAGAGTACAGCAACAATCTCAAAATGACAATGATACAACTAAACGAAAAACTACCAGAAAAATAGCAGAAAGACTTGGTTTACAGAATAAGCATTATTATTGATAAATATAGGAGAACAGGAACTACTGCAACTAGCTCCTGGTGTGAAAGACCAATAAAGATGTTTACGACTGTATGTTTTATTGGTTTGTTACTATCCAGGTTATAAAAACAGAAAACTTTTAAAATGACAAATACGCAATTCAGAATGTTTCAGAATGACTGTTACAGTGAATGCTGTGATTTTCAGTCTCTGCCATTCTTATTTTGATTATCTAATAATTGATAACATTGGTTAACTTCAAAAAACAAGAAAAGAAAAAAAAAACACGACATGAGTTGAACTCGCAGTCTATTATCAATAAGTGAAGTGTAACATTCATAAAGCCCCCCCCCTCTCCTCTGCTCCAGGTGAACCATTACTGTTTCATCAACAACACTAGCTTATTGAAGTGAACAATCAACAATTTCTATATGGTTACACGGTCAACATCTTAAAAGTACACTCACATGTTTCTTATATTATGACTCTTAAAATATGTACATCTAGTAATAGGGGCCAATTGCTGGGGCGGGGGGATTGTCGTGGGGACAAATCGTCAGGGAGGCATTGTCATGGACCCATATTAGAGTGGTGTGATTTTTTATATACCTACAGAGAACCGAAATACAGTTAAAGATTTCTGTTTCTGAATCTTGATTTCTTTTGCACAGGTTATATTCCACAGTGATGGGAAGGGCAGTTTCCTTCTCGGGCATTTGAGGAGAGAGCTAGGTTTAATAGCATTGGGGCCCAGATAAGTGATGCGCAATCCCATCGCAAAATGTGTGCCTCGCAAAAAATGTGTGCTTTTGTACAAAAACTTTAATATTTTCCAACACGGCACAAAGCAGTTGCACAAAGTTGGAAAATAGCAGGTTTTTTTGCTTAATTCGCAAACGTGTTTGTGCCTCTTTTTTTTTTTTTTTTTTTTTTTTTTCTTTTTTTTTTTTTGTTTTTTTTTTTTTTTTTTTTTTTTTTTTTTTTTTTTGGGGAAATAGTTTGTTTTTTTTTTTTTTTTTTTTTTTTTTTTTTTTTTTTTTTTTTTTTTTTTCAAATCCACCTGCTCATTCAATACCAATATAGCAGAAATGCACAAGAGCTATGTGTGAATGTGCAGAACTGGAATACTACACGATAATGGACTGTTAACAATACCCTGCCAGTTATCATAGGTGTACAGTACATACCAATATTCCTCAGACGAGTCTACACTCACAGGTAACCTGCATATAGAATGCAAAATCAAAGCTCAACACACATCGGTACTATCGCCCCCCCCCCCCCCTCGAATTGCATGCCACGACCCCCACAAATTTATAAATAAGCTACTAAATGGAGAAATTAAACAATGGAGCACAGGATGGTGTAGGCTATTAAACATATAACGTAAATAAAAATATATTGTAGAGACTATACAGAAACAAAATATCTCTGTAGCATCAAACTGCACTCTTACAGAAACACACCTGTCAGCTGTTGTTCTGAGTAGCACTGACCTGTGTTCCTTACAGTATACATAAGTATATTTACAAAAGTGTGGACTGTAAAACAAACCTACAATGCTGAAAACATTACTCTATTTGGAAACACTGAAGACGGGAATCTCAACATGGAGCCGGCCAAAAACGCTGCCTGTGGATGCAGTCTGCACATGTGTACTCATACTCCCACTTGAACCCTTACTCATACTCCTGCTGAAAACCCCTTCCAACTGCCCCCCACTCACCACGCCCCCTGCTACTACCACACCTGTATGGCATAGTCAACAGCATGGAATGCAGATCATGCTTCTGACATCAATGACAAATAAATAACAATACTTATAATAAAAATAAACAACAATATAATAAAAACATTTAAAAAGTCACAGCTGTGTCCTTATACCTGAGTGTGGAATTACCGGGTGAGTGGCATGAAAAGGAAATGGAGAATGCAATTACAGGGATATTTTACGGATTGAGCCTTTGGGCACTGCTGCCCTTTGCCAATGTTGCTGAGGATAGGGCACTTAGCTAAATGCATGTAATGGAAACATTCTGTGCTACAAGCCTGCCATGCTTGTTGCAAAACTTAGCCATTTTCATTCAAATTTCGCCTTCGGAGCAATTCAGATATTTTTGTGCTTAAGCATATGAAATTTGCGCACATGCATACATTTGTATCTAATGTTTGTCATTATCACCAGCATTAGCATGGCTAATAAGCTAAATATTTAAAGGGCCATCACAGATTCTACGGAATTCAAGCAGATGTACCTATGCTGTTTGCTGAGAAGTGAGTTTATGATTTCTCTACTTCTGTCTCCATAATTGACAGGTGTCACACACATGAGTATATTTACATTTTTTGACTTTCTTGTTTTCTGTTAGAGTACCATCATTTTTTTTTTCTTTCTCGGTATTAGCCATGATCCTACTTATCAAACCGCTATTGCTGCCTGTCTGGACCCATCTGGTTTTTGTAATGTGTTTTTTCTTGTAAGAACTGTAAGTCACCCCAGATAGTGGCATCTGTTATAAGAAAATACATACACACATTAACAACAATTAATCAGGATCGAATTATCAAGTGAATCACCTGTTATATATACACAAACGTCTTGCAGAAGTATTCACCCCCTACAGTGTAATGTTTCCACATCACAAGCTGGAGTGGGTAAACAATTTATAAACTGTCACAGAAACCTGAGATGGAATTGTTTTCCTGTAACTCACTGAAGAGGCCCATCTATTATATTTTTTATAATACATGGATACCCTTGTGATGCTAATATTAAAGAAGACGAGATTCAGCAGTACAGTTGGGTTTTTTTAAACTTAGTGTTTCAGTGCTGTGCAGGCGTCCATTAGTAATCATCCATTAGAGCTTCATCTTTATTTGGATGATTTGCCTTTTCACGAAGTCGAATAACCTAACTACGGAATGAACAAAGTTAAAGGGAAGGAGAGGTCAAAGATAGTCTATCTTACATGGGTTACCAACTGAAAAAAAAAAAAAAATTCAGAAGAGTAAAACAACTCATAATTACTTGCAAAGACAATATACCCTGCCCTGCTCACTAACTTTTGTTTTTGTAAAACTTTTGTGTTTGAATTAGAAGGTGATGGTCTCGGGGAGTCGAATGGTTAATTTCATCTATCTAGGACAGGACAGCTAGGCTATTTCCCTGTACAGAAAATAACTGGTAATCTTTACCAACAGCACAACTCTGCCACACAGTAACTTCTTCTAGAGTACTTACAGAAATCTTTCAGAAACCATCTCTCGCCATGGTAGTCTCTCCCCTGAACTGGATTCGGGGCTGGCTTTATACACGCAGAACCCTGCCTAACAAGACACAGCTGTGTCCTGTTACACAATTAACTTTGACAATGGCCTCCTGGTAAACGTAGTCTTTTAGTCAGCAGCCATTTACCCTACTACACACTGTACCCAGTATACAGACAGTTATTTATTGTGGAAACAGGATTGTTACATGCTTACGGTACGTATAGACACAAACCACTCTGTCACTATATATATATAGTGATATTATATTAAATTTAAAACTGCCTCAGTTGACAAACGATTTACTTGACTAACTCGAAACTTCACAAGCATCATCCTTGACACTGTAGCAATACAACTGACTTTTAAGAAACTGGTGTTAAACCGAAATGGCCGTGTGATGCATTTCTTCTTGAAACTTCTTTGGCACCATTGAAGTGATTGATCTAAAACTTGGCAGATATTATCACCATCCAAACCTGCTTGCAAAGCAGAAGTTGCTGTGATACAATTCAATAATAAAATGGCTGCCGCAAATTTCACCGAAACACGCCCTTAACAGCAGACTGCTTTTATTTGAAAACCGTCTGACCAACAGACTCCAAACTTGGTAGTCTTTGTTCCGGTGACAGCGGAATACAAATATGTTAAAATGGTTATGTTTCATGAAACAATACATTACATGTTTTCTTCTTATATTTAAAACTGCTTCTGTTTAAAAATGGTTCACTGCCTGTGTTGGTAAAACTAACATTTTCAAAAATCGCATTTGTGAGACAAGGTCTTATAACTAGAACTGCCAAGCAGTTTTACGGCTCCCAAGCCCCTGTATCAGTACCCGTCTAAGCATGTTTAGTTCTCAATGTGCCAAGTTTAAAATCAGCAACTTCAACTGTTCCACAGAAGAAGATTTTAAAATTTTCAAAAATGCGTCAGGAAGCCAACTTGTTTAACACAAGTTTATTAAGTCAATTGTATTGCTACAGTGTCAGGGTTGATTCTTGTGAAGTTTTGAGTTAGTCAAGTAAATCATTTGTCAACTGAGGCAGTTTTAAATTTCAGATGTACACATGGTGGCCATCTTGTTTTATAAAACATAACCATTTTGACATATTTGTATTCCATTGTTACTGGGACAATAACTACCATGTTTGGAGTTTGTTGGTCAAACAGTGTTCAAATAGCAGCAGTTTGCTGTTAAGGGCGTGTTTCGTTAAAGTTTGTGGCAGTCATTTTGACATTACAATTTATCGCAGAAACTTCTGCTTTGCAAACTTGTTGCGGGTTTGGATTCTGATGATATATGCCAAGTGTCGTATCAATCACTTCACCAGTTCCCAAGAAGAAGATTTCGAAAGGTTTCTAAAAAAATGCATCAAACGGCCATTTTTGTTTCTGGTCAACACAATTTTTTAAAAGGCAGTTGTATTGATACAGTATCAGGGAAGATGCTTGTGAAGTTTGGAGTTAGTCAAATAAATTATTTGTCAACTTAAGCAGGTTTAAATTTCAAATGTAAACGTATAAGTGTCAGCCTTCTTGTTTCATAAAACATCACCATTTTTTTTTATTTGTATCACATTGTTACTGGGACGATAACTACCAAGTTTGGAGTTTGTTGGACAGACGGTTTTCAAACAGCAGTAGTTTGTTGTTAAGCTCATGACCACTCGATTTAGTAATATCATGAACATACTGTATTAAGAGGAACAGTTTATAGCTATTACAGCTCAACAGAGCGCTCATGGTAGTAACTTTCCAGAAACTTCTGGGCTTGATGGAACCAGCTTCTCAGACCCTACCTTTGGATCTCCTGCGCATGCGTCCTCTGAGAACCTGATTCAACAGCACGGTTTTTCAGCCCATATTGAACCACAACCTATAAACAGTGTCTCATCACTCTCTAAAGGCACTCTCTTGGTGGAAACAGCCTGCCCATCTACGCCTCGGTGCAGCACTGGGTAGTGTCACCAGAAGGGAGGTCGTCACCACAGACTTGTCCAGCCTGGGCTGGGGCGCTGTGTGGAATGGCAGGGGCATGCAAGGTGTGTGGAACCCCCCTTGGCAGGGTCTCCACATCAATATTTTGGAGCTGCAGGCAGTTTATCTGGCCTTGAAGAATTTTTGGAGGAGGTTCATAAGAACATAAGAAAGTTCACAATCGAGGGAGACATGTGCTTGTCCATATGGGCAACACAACAGTGGTGGCCTATATAAACCTCCAGGGTGGCCTCAGGTCTACCAGTCTCCATTGTGTGCCCAGGGTGATAAACCAAGTGGTGGCCCTCCTCTCAAGGGGAGTTCCCAGTGCCAGAATGAAGGCTTCACCCCAAGGTCATTTGGGAGAGATTCAGGAGAGCAAAGATAGATCTCTTTGCCTCCCAGGAATCGACCCACTGTCCCCTTTGGTTCTCCATGAAGACGGTGTGGACCCGCTGATGATAGATGCCTTGGCACACCAGTGACAGAGGCAACTGTTATATACTTTCCCACCGCTCGCCATGCTCCCGCTGTGTCTGGAGAAAATCAGGCAGGACTGGGCCATGGTGCTATCAGTAGCCCTTTAAGCCCTGATGCCCTGAGGCAGGTCCCCTGCTCAGGTCAAGCGCAGGGACCTTACAACATCCTAAACCCATTATTAGCCTGCAGCTCTGGGTCTGGCCCTAAACCCTGTATTTTAAGCTGCCTGGGCCTGCTCAGTCAGGCGCAGCGGACCTTACAACATCCTAACCCATTTAGCCTGCAGCTCTGGGTCTGGCCCCTAAACAGCTGTATTTGAGCTGCCTGGGTTTGTCCAATAGGGTCACTGACACATTGCAGAATGCCAGAGCAGCATCCACACATTCCCAGTACAGGTACAAGTGGGGAGTCTTTCAGAAGTGGTGTTGAAATTAATGGTGAATATCGATGTTAACGGCTAGTCGTAAATTGGTTTAATTTACAGGTTTTGCTTTGTGTATTAAACAATGATTTGTTCTGGCCACACTATTCGTAATTGTATTAACATTAAGAAAGTTCTGTGCATTTTAACATCTTTCCTTTTCTTGATCAACCCCTCCACTTTTGTCTACAGGGATAGTGCAAGTTTTTTGCACTGATCACTCATTTCTATGTAAATGACATTGACCATTGCGCCAAAATAATTTGCACCAACATGAATTTCTGTGTTGTAAGAAGTCATTTACAAAAAGCAACTGCTAAATTTGGCTGGGACCATGTACAAATTAATTTTAACAAGAATTGATTGCATATTTTATGTAACGCCAACTATTATGCTGTGATGCTTATCTGATAATGCCCAAAGCATACAGATTTTTTTCCCCCCAACATGATGGGAATGTAAATTTCTTTAAATATTGAAGATATCATCACAAAAAAAAAATGGTTAAAGTTTACTTAATGCTTGTCCTTAATCTGTTAGCTTGAATTATGGTATAATAAGCGTAGGGTGACAATCCTTTAGTCTGCAATTGTACAAAAACCTCCACTATATCCATATCCCCTTCACATGGAATTTCATCCCCAGTAGGGAATAGTAATACTCATGACTTCCGTACTCACCCAGTATATATGGCTCTATCCAGGCTTGATGGTCCACTCAGTCTTGAATATTTTAAATTTGAGCATCAGAAAAAAAATAAAACATGGTACCTTAAGAAAGCTCCTATGTATTCTCATGGCACCCCTTTGGATCATAATTAGAGTTAATGGCAAACCAAATTAGCTCTACTCAAATACTGTACACAATTGAATATTTTTATAATGTACTTGGTGTAAGTAGGACACTTAAAATAAGGCTTGTGTTTACTGTCTACACTTATTACTGTGTAACAATTATTATTGTTTTTTTGTTTCTGGGTAGTAAGTGTTATTTCCTAATTGCTTATGCCTCAAAAGTATAGAAAATGGCTATTATTGTTCCCCATAAAGTCAGAAAAAAACAACATATGAATCCAAATTAACATGTATTTATACTAAAGTAATACAAAAATGACTACAAAAGATTTAGAAGTGAGTAGTTTTTCGAGATTTACGATTATACTGTAAATATAAGCAATTAGGAAATAACATTTACTACCCAGGAACAAAAATTGTGTTACATCGTGTTATGTGTATCATTAATGAAAACATTTTAACATCCACCCCTTGCCCCAACTTCCCCACTTAGACCTTGGTAGTCAGATGTTAAGGGGTTGTTATGCACAACCATTTTTTTGCTATTGAATAAACAATTTAAATGGGCTAATCTATTTAGATAAACAGTATTTAACACATTTTGGAGGCTCCAATTATCTCAAGCTTTAGAAAAGCTTTAAATCTGCATCAAATGAAATCCTTCAAGAATTTCTATTTAAACAATGAGACGCAATAATCAGCAAGTCATGTTACAAGGGCCTGCTGTGGTGTTCTGATGGAATGTACTGTGTAATCACATTCCACAAGACTTCAGAATTGCATGACTGTTTCACTAATAACTTTTCTTCAGAAGTTATCAGCATGGTACTAAGATGCAATCCACAATAAGTAATATCTCAACCTGCAAAAATGAATTATTATTGCAATCTATAGAGCTAGTTCTGTGCAGCAGGAATTAAGTTTTATATAATGTCCTCAATCATGCATGCAGTAATTTTAAGTCATTTTTCATGTTCAGAGGAACTGCATAATAATTCCAGGCCTGTCCCCAGTCTTCGCTCTGCGCATATATATATATATATATATATATATATATATATATATATATATATATATATATATTATATATATATATATTATATATATAAACTAACTATGTATATTGAAACAGAGTTAGAGTATTTTATTTCAGTATAATAATTTGTGTTGTCATCATGTGATCTGAACTGATAAGAGTATGCATGGAGGTAAAAATTGACTACTGAAGCTTGTTGACTTATAAAGAGGACCTCTCTGTATATTAAGTGTCTATATTCATTATATCCATCCATCACATACCTACAATATTGTATCAAACCATTTCAGCATTACAATTTATAATCTCAGTACACTGTAAAAGGAAAATATGTTTGTTTATTGACTTAAAATGTTCACCAACAATACAGTGCCATGCACTTCTACAACCGAGCAATGGATAACTGAATCGTTAGACACCAAAAACAAACCAAAATAATTAAATACTGAAAATAAATCGTAAAGTAACAACAAGTTTAAAATTGCACTAGATGAAAATGTAACAAAAAAAGTCCCTTGAGCTATGATGAAATTTGTTCTGTCTGTGTTCAAATCTCAAGTCACAGGGTTTCCCTAGTAATTGGGTGTCATAAGACTACCAGATAATAAAAAGCCTTAATTTTTCTCTCTTCACATGCTGGTCATAAGAAGACAGGTCTCAAATAGAGCAAAGGCACAGGAGAATACAGTTCAGTAACAGATGCAATTCCTTTTGCTGAAAGCTAGTCCCACAGGGGATTGTAAGAGGCAGAAATGGGAACTACTAAACTGAAAGCATTGATCATCTACCTTTATCAACTTGACAAGAACCTTCAGCTTTAGCATTGCATGGAGTGCATTTTGTAGATTAGCTCAAGACCTTAATTCTCTGAGGAAAACAGGTAATACCATGTACCATATAAGTATAGAATCTACCCCAGCTTCTTTCCAGCAGTTGGATATACAACACAGTAAATTAATTTATATTTGCTAAGTGGCATATTTAAATTAGCCACACATTCTCAGTAGAGTTTTGTTTCATTTGATAAAAGTCAAACACTAATAAAACAAATATAAACATACTGTAATTTCAAAATATGAACATTATTTAAAACATTAAAGGACATGCCTGAAATAGCTTGTTGTTGACTGTACATTGCATATGGTGTATGCTTTATAAAATTGGACAGAAGCACTAACACATATTTTTCCTCAATTACCCTGGAATGTACATTACATGAATTGACATATTTATTCCATAAGTGTAGTTCCAGAGTAACACGATCACAGTGTTAAAGCAGCGGGCGCCTCTGCAGCGCATTCCCGGTGCGCTGCAGAGAGCGGATTAGCGCTCGGCTGTCGTTAGCTGCGCCTCGCTGGTTTGTGGAATTGATCGCGGATTAGCAGACTGGAAGCGGGCAGGGATTGTCACTGTCTCCCGGCTGATATTCAGGAGGGATTCAGGGTGGCAGGGCCAGACAGTGTCGCCAGTCAAACGCCCAGATGGGTTTGTGCGCACAAAATAATTGCATCTCTACAGGGACTTTAAAAAGGCTACATTTTTGGGCATCCAGAACTAAAGACATAGATTCTAAAATGAAGCTAAGGGACTCTTGTCCAGTTAATTCGGTTTTAATTATTATTATTATTATTATTATTATTATTATTATAAAGGTGATCAATCCATCTAGTGTTACAAAAACAAATTGAAAGCGCTTAACAGGTTGAATTCACGTTTTCACAAGTGAAACTTTTTTTTTTTTTTTCTCCAAAAGAATTATTTATGACTCAACGTTTTGGAAATACTTAACCGTGCTAATTTAATTTAAAAAAAAAAATTCAAAATAAAAAATCAGACGCGTACAACACACAAACTACAACCAAATCCTGGATCAGGAAACCACTGAGCGCGTTCAGTTTACAAGCGCCCTGTGCTGCCCGCAACCTGGCCCGCGAAATAATGAGAGCACCACCTTCCAGGACACTGGATAAGAGGAGCTCCAGATGCATGCAGAACATGCGCCATTTCAATAATATGCACACAGACTCTTCAGAGCGCAAGATGCACTCGGAGGGTATTACAGTGAAACTGACTGGCAGGTATATTGCATTGCAGTGGGTGCAGAGTTCACACTACAGTATGTTCCTCATTCAGTCGAATCTCTAAGCATGCAAATCTCCTGCGGCGAGAAGCAGAGATTCATTTCGTTTTCTGCCTATTTCCATACTAATAGCATTATTAGGGTTTGTGTTTGTTTGTCTTCCCGAAAAAAAAAAAACACACAACCACATCAACAAAGCCCCGTATAAAGCTTCAATAATCTACTTTTGCAAGAAAAGCGTTTACAAGGGAACACTGATTAAGCAAGACTCCCGCCAGCTCTGTTACGGCTGTAAGGTCGCGCATTGTTACGTTACTATTTTTGTCAAATGAATGTCTTTTTTTTTTAGTTAGTTTTGTTTTATTTCCAAAGTTGCCACCGCGTAGTTAACATTTTTTTAAAACGTTGTTTGCTCTCCTAATACGGTCACCCACGCTCCCCCCACATGCCCAAAGCCGTTCCAAACGCGCCGTTGTTTACACGCTGTCGTGTTCCCGTGTAATTTCGCCCACGTTGCCGAGGTGGATACTCCACGACTCGTTTCTGCGCCACTGCCCCAGTACGTTCAAGACTCTTACCTCTCATTCCTTCACAGCGTTTGTTTGTTTTTGGAAGCCTACCTGGAAATCGCAAACGCCGCACAGACACATCTTGTCCTCGTTAGTCAATACCGACCTGTCCGAATCGCACCTGGGAATGCTTAAACATTACGGTGCATTCAGTTCAGTGCCAGCTGCCCTCCCTACCGGGGGGGGACTTCAGCCTGTTCTGTGGTGGAAAGCTAACTTTATATTTTCTTCCGGCTTTCTCTAATAGGCAGTGTTTGAATTCCCTGTCTGCTGAACGCAGTTGCTAATGCGCTTTTTCACCGTGACTTGTTGTCAGGTGTCGTGTTGTATATTGAAATCTGCGTTGCCCCTCTCATCGTGTTCAGTTTTACACTCCCGCACCATCCCGCAAACACGTTCAGACACCTCGTATCATATCGCTTTGTTGTTGGGGAATGCAACGATCCAAAGGGGACCCGAGTCTGAAAGGTCGTTTCATATTAGAATCCCTTTTGCTTGGTCGATACGGTGCCTCAGAAATGCCATTAGTTCATTTCAACCTTTAAAAAAAAAGCAATTAAAAAGCCTGATTAACTCAGTTGTATCTCATGTACTGGCCCTTGGGGGATTGCAGGACTCTACTGTACACTAATTGGACACCAGTCCTGGCACCACAATGAAAAACTGTACTCAAAAAGTGACCCACACAGCAGGCAGGCACTGGAAGGGCTTTTGGAACCGGAGTCTTTCTCCATGGTAACTGTCCTGGTTCATCATTGGACGCTATGACAAAGACGCAGGTCTTAATGGAAACTGTGGATTGGTTTCTCCACTGCTATTTACATATCAATCATAAATATAAGTGACATAACTGACAGCGTTTAAGAAAGTGATACGCCATCTATTTTAACGAAGGACACAGCGTAACGTTCGCATTTGGGACAAACATGCCAACATTAATGTCACACCAACAAACATGGGTTTATGGTATTGAAAAGAGGATGCATAAACACATGTACAATTAAGAATGAAATTATTTCCAATAATGAATTAAGCTGGATTGGAATTGATTAATTAAAGGTTAATTCTCCAGCCACTAACACTGTCGGTCTGGGTTCAAATCCAGCTGAGGCCGTAATGGAAATTCATTTGGGCCCCAGTATATTAGCCAAAAAATCCCCAAACAATCCGTCCCAATCCAGCCCCTTTGCTGGGCTCTCCCTCTCTGTGGACAGGGCAGTGGAGACGGGTGTGTGGAGGCTGTCTGCGTTGAGCTGTGCCTGCCCTGTCGAGCAGCAATGTATATTCCTGCGCTGCCTCTAACAGGCACTGCAGTTCATAACCAATACAGAAATGATTAGCTCCCCCCCACTGTCGCCTGTCTCAGTGCCATGGTCGTTACTTGCATAACTCCTGCCCCAAAGCTGCTCTCCTGAGATTTGTCTTCTGAGAAGTAGAGCCTCCCCCACGTGTCTTAATTAGTTTGCCGTCTGAGTTAATTAGAGGAGATGAGGTGCATGTTTTCAGAGTGCGCCGAGATTTGAAATGTAAATACTATAGAGCTGTTGAAAGTCAAGGGAGCTGGAAGCACAAGGGGAAGGGGGTTGAGAAAAAGATAAAGAGGGAATCAGGAAGAAAGAGACATCAAAAGAGAATTGATAAAGGAGCTCAAAGCTGGCGTAGTTTCTATTGAACAGGGGTGTACGTATAAGAACTGCTGACATTTGACACTTGAGATTGGATAGTCACAGATTCTGCTCCTGAAAGCGCAGCTCAGCTAATACTGGCGTCACACATGCTGTAATTCTGTTACAGCAGAGTCAACCAAGCATAATTCATTATCACTGACAACAAGCAAGCAAGAAAGAAACCACGCAACAGAGAAAGAGTGAGAGCAGAAAGGAAAGACTTTGCAGAATACTACTGGAAAATGTACTTCTAGTACCACTGCAATCTTCAGATAATTCACTTCAATGAGAACAAAGCAGCATGATGGTGTAGTTTGAAAATAAATATGGTGAACATTGTTTTGCACAGTCCAGCTGCACAGGTAACAGTGTAGGGGTTTAAACTGAGGAATGCAAAAAGAAACTTGAATTTGTGAGGATTCTTTTCGCTTCCGAAATGTATCACTGCTGAGTGTTTAATAGCTATGGGTAAGCACTTGTTAAAATCTTACGATGTATTTTAAATATGTTTCATAAACAGAGGCAATCAGCCTTCAGAAATAAAGGCAGGCTGGCAGAAATAAAGAGACAAGCAAATGCATAGGTAATGACATGAAAAATGTGTTCTTAATAAAAATGCACGGGGAGAAACGAGGCTAAATGTTATGAAAGCATAGAGCAGATGAACAGAAACACAGCACCTCACACTCAGAGTAAAACACACACACACACACACTTAGACAAAGAAAGGCAGTGCATTCAATGATATTAAAGATATCAGAAGCTATCATTTTCCCTTGATGTAAAGCATCAAATTAAACAACACAAAACAAAATTGATGGTGTTTTTTTCCACCGGTAGAGAGATCTAGTCTCGGCCGAAGACTAAGAGAGAAAGAGAGAGAGAGAGAGAGAGAGAGAGAGAGAGAGAGAGAGAGAGAGAGGAGCTCTCGAGAAAGACTTGTCTAACACAGAATTAATTAATTAATTAATTAATTAATTAAGACAGAAGAACAACTAACTACCAGCTCGGTCTCTAAACTCAGAACAAACCTTCAAACTGAATGTTTCCATCACTTAAAAAAAAATTTAAATAAAAAAAAAAAAACAGCTTTCTTGAAAACCGACAAGCAAAAAGAAAGACTAAATAAAACACGAACATTGTAAAACACACACACACACACACACACACACACACACACACACACACACCACATAATATATATTACAACTTACCAGTTTAAGGCTCGAGTCGTTGTTTCTAGGCTGCTTGTCTCCCTGCCTGCCTGCCTGCCTGCCTGCTAGTCTGTTCTCAGTCCTTGCTCGCTGTCAGGCTGAGTGAGCATGCACAGTTCCTACCACTTGGTTTCTATGACACTGGCTGTTCTGGGCTTGTATGCAAGCAAGGGAGATAGTGTTTGTTAGTGGCTTGGAGCAGATACTGTACCTCACTTACCCTTTCTCTCTCTCCCCCCCCTCTGCTTTGTGTTTGTGCATTTTGTTTAAATTTTTGCAACAAAAAAACAACACAAGCAAGCAAAAACCCAA
>NW_024472649.1:3539-8640 GCF_017654505.1 Polyodon spathula | reverse complement strand
CCTATGAATATCAAAGAGCAGCATGATGAGTGACCTCCTAATTATAGATCCAGGCTTTGCTTTTACAGAACCGAAATAGAACAGAGGAGCACCAGCACAACTGAGCTCTTCAATGGAAGATCAATGGGACGAGGCTGCTGTTGAATGGGACCCCCGAAAGGAACACACTAAAGTGACATTATAATGGAATACATGCTGGATCAAAACAGGTCTAAAATTCCTAGGATTTTTCTCACATTTTTATGATTTTAGGTATAGTGAATATTTTCATGCTGTTTGTTCAGACAGAAATAAAGAGAATCGCTGAGAATGAAACGCACACACACAGAGCTGTGATTTCAGCAGAGCTTGTGTTAAGCCTTCAGTCTGGTTCTCGGACAGTGTAAAGCACCTTTTCATTATGAGGACAGGACTCGTCTTTTGATGCGTCGAATTAGTTTAGCGAGACTCGTCTCCAAGCGCAACACACCACGTCTTCTCATCCCCACGCGGCCTGTGCCTCTCCTGTAGACATAGTGGACGTCAATGTCCTATTACTGTAGCCTGTGCCTCTCCTGTAGACACAGTGGACTTCAATGTCCTATTACTGTAGCCTGTGCCTCTCCTGTAGACACAGCAGACTTCAATGTCCTATTACTGTAGCCTGTGCCTCTCCTGTAGACACAGTGGACTTCAATGTCCTATTACTGTAGCCTGTGCCTCTCCTGTAGACACAGCAGACTTCAATGTCCTATTACTGTAGCCTGTGCCTCTCCTGTAGACACAATGGACTTCAATGTCCTATTACTGTAGCCTGTGCCTCTCCTGTAGACACAGTGGACTTCAATGTCCTATTACTGTAGCCTGTGCCTCTCCTGTAGACACAGCAGACTTCAATGTCCTATTACTGTAGCCTGTGCCTCTCCTGTAGACACAGTGGACTTCAATGTCCTATTACTGTAGCCTGTGCCTCTCCTGTAGACACAATGGACTTCAATGTCCTATCAGTCAACACAAAGACAAGATTACCGCTTCAGTTATGTTTTACAAGCGGCTGAATTCCAGAGCTCCCGGCTGCTCTTACATTGCCCTCCAGCAGAGGGAGCCCTGCAACGACGCCCCTTCTGTTTGGGGTGGAATTGCAATGATTTAGTTATTTTTGCTTTTTTTTTTAAATTGTTAACCTGGGCTTATGTAACGGTATGCATTGTAATATATGTTTGGATGATATTATAAGAGTGGTGTTCTTGAAACTCTCCCCCCAGTTTCATGATGCGATTTGAATTTCATTGCTTGTGTGGCCTATTAAAAAGTCATCAATTACATTAGAGAATCACTAATTTGCTTAGTTTGACAATGTTTCCAAGAGTTTCAGTTAGAGTAGTTTGATATTCGAAACAGAAGCAAGGGGGTGTTCTAATACATTAGCACCCTCCTATATATGGGCTTTTTGTCGGAAGGATTTTGGATTACATCATCACCCCCCTTCTGGAAGATCAGGACCCCTGAGGAAGTGATACAGCTAATTAAATGTCTACAATTTTAGACGCTTGCCCGCCTCCACGGAAAAAAAGACAATTAGAAGAGCAGAGATCTGGACTGTGAAGACAGCTGGGGAGCCTGCGAGACGAGCAACAGCGATCAGGAGAAGGGAGCGCTTTCAAAAACGGCTTCATTGTGAAAATCTCGCTTCCTAGCTGAGCTGGTGCCACTGTGTGGGTTCTCTGTGTATAACGCATTCAGATGAGTGTAAAACTGGAATGAACTCTCAGACAGGAGTGAGTCACAGCGCCGCCCCCTTCCTCTCCCCCCCCCCCCTCCTCTCCTCTCCTCTCCTCTCCTCTCTCCAGGGGTTTATATTCCCTCAAAACTTTACTAACTCAGTGAGGAAAGATTGCACAGGATCAAATTGGAATACAGGCGTGCGTTTAGAGGCGTGACGTCAATATGAGGCACCAGGGGAGTTACATTAAATTTAAACAGCTTTTTATTTCAGGATAATTAACTGACATGATGTATTCTCTGGTTGATTATGCCCTGCTAGCTTACATTACCCTCAAATCAATAGCTTGCACATTTGTCCTTCAATGTTTAAGCAGGATCCGTTGGTCTACCTTTGCAATTGATTCCTTGAGATTGTGAATAACATTTATTCAGCCCAATACACTTCAATCCTGGGGGTTCTTCTCCCCTCACTCTGCTCGGCTTTGCTTCCTTGCTGTCCTATCAACCCGTATGAACCAAGCCAGCAGCCTTCATCTGAGAGGGGGGGCCAGCAGAGCCTTCATCTGTGCAAAACAGAGACCTGCCTGTGTAATGAGGGCTCCAAGTAAGACCATTGCATTTAATCAGGTGTTAATGGCTTGATGTGCAAACACGAAGCACCTACTGCATACCCAGCGCCGAGGGAATCTGCACCAAGAGAAAAAACACCTTAATACAACAAGCAGGGAGTCAGCTTTCTATAAATCCGCTTGTGTGTTTTTTTTTCAATTTAGCAAGTACGTGGTTCAGACCGAGAGCTAGCGGGGGTTATCACTTTCCAACAAGAAATTATAAAGATGGAGATAATGTGCACAATACCCACGCCAGAAAACCAACGACACTCAGCACCTGGCACTAGCACTGCGCTTCCCTTATCACCGGCTCTGCAGCACTGCTACAACAATGCCTGCCTCTGAGACAGAGGCACCACTGTGCCACCATGAGCAGACAGCTTCACTCTGGCTGTAAAGACCTAGACTATCTGAAAGTAAGGCATGCAGATCCTACAGTGAGGCCAGATATTTTTTAAACAATTGTAACAAAAGAAAGTGGAAGAAGTGGATGGAATTATTTCATTAGCTTCAATCCCTTTAAATAAGCCATTACCATTAAGAGATAATAATGGTATTTTTAAAACATTTTCTAGAGGGGCAATAAAAGCAATTCATACCGGGAAAATATACATAATTGTACCGTTGATTAATGAGCTTTGTCGAAGCAGCTTATTAAAAGTTATAAATCACACAAAGACTGTGCTGAAAGGGAGACTGTGTTTATTCAATTGAGCCGAGCACTGTTAACAAAAGCCAAATCAAGCAAAGGGTTTTAAGCAATGCATGACTTAAGGTTAGGCAGCCCCGCAGAGAAGTCATTGCAGGTTGACCCAGTAGTTCATTTAGCCAGGGGTCTGTGTTATCTGAACACAGATCATGTGACTGGGTGTTCAGAGTTCAGAGGGAGAAACCCCGGGGTGATTCGCTCTTAAAATCACAAGCGTGGTTTCAAAGTTGCTTAAAGTGACTTCATATGCTGTAACGGTTCTGGGTCACAGAATAAACACTTCAAAGATAGGATCAAAGATCATCCACCTTCCAAAGATATACTTTAACAGGGTTCTTTTTCTTTGCTTTTGAATGATTTTTGTAATCGTTTGCTGCAGCTTCACAGATCACTGTTGTCCACCTCAGCAGGGTCTTTACACTAAAATCACAGAGTGTTGGCGGCACCAGAGGCAGTAGGATCTGCACGCTCCCCCTGGTGCAGCGGAGGAGAGACTGTGCTTCATGTGAAACAAAAGAAGACCTTATTGGCTTACCAGTTAGTTAACGTTCTCTTGGGTGTTTTTAGCTACGGGTGCATGAACAGGTGTGGGAGGGTCTGGGTGGAACAGTTTTTTTTTTGGTCTGAAGTAAGCCCAGTAAATTAAAACTTATAATTAGGGAGGCAAACCCGTCAGGGCCAATTTCTCCTCATCGTGCTACAGTGGACCCTACTGGCCAGGTGCCTGGTGAGCTCAGAGCAGACACCAGCAGGGCTGGTCTTTCTCCTCCAGAAGCCGGTATCTCGCTGCGGTAAGAGACCAATAAACAGATTTAAATACAGCTCTACTTTATAGCCTGGGTTATTTATTCACGGAGCTGATCAATTATGCTTCCAAGACACACACCAAAGAAGGGATTACAGCTAACAAAATCATTTTAAAACACGATATGGGGTTTAAAAAAACCCTCTATTTTAACAAACTGGATTTTACAAGGTAATGAACAGTGACAGGGAGTCTGTAATTTACAAAGCTCGTTATTATATTTCCATTTTGCAATCTTATTCTGTGGAGGACAACTTTTTTTTTTTTTTTAAAGTTAAAAGACTGCATTTAAAAAACAACCAAACATAAAAACAAAGTGGTCTGCAAGTAGAAGGGGTGCAACGTTTAATCGATGCATCAATTATTGATCAAACGTCCTTAGATTTCCAGAGCTTCGATTACAAATTGGTGAATCGATGCATCAAATTAGAACCCAGTTTGAAGTCTCCTGCTGTCGGTTTGCATTAAAACCTTGAGTGTGTGAAAGTGTGCTTCTTTTAATGCTAGTACGGTAGATTAGCACGTTGCTAGGGTACACACTTTAGACTTCTACATTCGTGTTGGACAAGCCAGATCAGAAGTAGGTCTATTGTATTCACATTTTCTTCATTTAAAAATTAAAGCAATATGTTTTTGTTTTTTGTGAGATTAATTAATTAATTCAAATGTTTTACTTTGCTTTTGAACATAAAATATTAACAGTAATCAACAACCATAGTTCAGACATAAATTACTTCTGTTAAAATATAGTATTTTATTATTATTATTATTATTATTATTATTCTTCTTCTTATTATTATTATTAATGTTAAAGGGACATTTGATGTGGACGAATGCATATTCTTTTCAGTTGTACACCACCCACTCAATATATCGCGGGCGTTGGGGTCCAAAATAAATCTGCTATATATCGAGGGCCGCGATATAGCGAGAGACCCACAGAAAAACAAATAGGCTAACAAATACTGAACAACCACTCCCTCGTTTTATCAGGGGCGTCAGGGTCCAGTATAAATCCTCTACGCAACCTGCTTTTTCTTATTTTTCGTATAAAAAGCAGCACACCATTTTAATTCGTACAGCGGAGAGTAATTGATTCTCATCAACTTCTGTCTCCAATTAATTTCATGAGTCTTCCTTTCCTTTCTCAAAGGCACAAACCCGCTGCATTGAAATAATCCATTCCCAACAACAACACATGAGGCTTGTTGCTAGGGAGCTGACATCACCGCCTTGTGGCCTACGCTAGTGCATTGCTGCCACACGTGAACC
>NW_024472649.1:0-3529 GCF_017654505.1 Polyodon spathula | reverse complement strand
ATTCCCGGTGCGCTGCAGAGAGCGGATTAGCGCTCGGCTGTCGTTAGCTGCGCCTCGCTGGTTTGTGGAATTGATCGCGGATTAGCAGACTGGAAGCGGGCAGGGATTGTCACTGTCTCCCGGCTGATATTCAGGAGGGATTCAGGGTGGCAGGGCCAGACAGTGTCGCCAGTCAAACGCCCAGATGGGTTTGTGCGCACAAAATAATTGCATCTCTACAGGGACTTTAAAAAGGCTACATTTTTGGGCATCCAGAACTAACTAAAGACATAGATTCTAAAATGAAGCTAAGGGACTCTTGTCCAGAAGAATTAAGCCTTTATTATTAGTTATTATTATTATTATTATTTATAATTAATTATCACTAGTCCATCCCTAGTGTTACAAAAACAAATTGAAAGCGCTTAACAGGTTGAATTCACGTTTTCACAAGTGAAACTTTTTTTTTTTTTTTCTCCAAAAGAATTATTTATGACTCAACGTTTTGGAAATACTTAACCGTGCTAATTTAATTTAAAAAAAAAAATTCAAAATAAAAAATCAGACGCGTACAACACACAAACTACAACCAAATCCTGGATCAGGAAACCACTGAGCGCGTTCAGTTTACAAGCGCCCTGTGCTGCCCGCAACCTGGCCCGCGAAATAATGAGAGCACCACCTTCCAGGACACTGGATAAGAGGAGCTCCAGATGCATGCAGAACATGCGCCATTTCAATAATATGCACACAGACTCTTCAGAGCGCAAGATGCACTCGGAGGGTATTACAGTGAAACTGACTGGCAGGTATATTGCATTGCAGTGGGTGCAGAGTTCACACTACAGTATGTTCCTCATTCAGTCGAATCTCTAAGCATGCAAATCTCCTGCGGCGAGAAGCAGAGATTCATTTCGTTTTCTGCCTATTTCCATACTAATAGCATTATTAGGGTTTGTGTTTGTTTGTCTTCCCGAAAAAAAAAAAAACACACAACCACATCAACAAAGCCCCGTATAAAGCTTCAATAATCTACTTTTGCAAGAAAAGCGTTTACAAGGGAACACTGATTAAGCAAGACTCCCGCCAGCTCTGTTACGGCTGTAAGGTCGCGCATTGTTACGTTACTATTTTTGTCAAATGAATGTCTTTTTTTTTTAGTTAGTTTTGTTTTATTTCCAAAATTGCCCACCGCGTAGTTAACATTTTTTTAAAAACGTTGTTTGCTCTCCTAATACGGTCACCCACGCTCCCCCCACATGCCCAAAGCCGTTCCAAACGCGCCGTTGTTTACACGCTGTCGTGTTCCCGTGTAATTTCGCCCACGTTGCCGAGGTGGATACTCCACGACTCGTTTCTGCGCCACTGCCCCAGTACGTTCAAGACTCTTACCTCTCATTCCTTCTCAGCGTTTGTTTGTTTTTGGAAGCCTACCTGGAAATCGCAAACGCCGCACAGACACATCTTGTCCTCGTTAGTCAATACCGACCTGTCCGAATCGCACCTGGGAATGCTTAAACATTACGGTGCATTCAGTTCAGTGCCAGCTGCCCTCCCTACCGGGGGGGGATTTCAGCCTGTTCTGTGGTGGAAAGCTAACTTTATATTTTCTTCCGGCTTTCTCTAATAGGCAGTGTTTGAATTCCCTGTCTGCTGAACGCAGTTGCTAATGCGCTTTTTCACCGTGACTTGTTGTCAGGTGTCGTGTTGTATATTGAAATCTGCGTTGCCCCTCTCATCGTGTTCAGTTTTACACTCCCGCACCATCCCGCAAACACGTTCAGACACCTCGTATCATATCGCTTTGTTGTTGGGGAATGCAACGATCCAAAGGGGACCCGAGTCTGAAAGGTCGTTTCATATTAGAATCCCTTTTGCTTGGTCGATACGGTGCCTCAGAAATGCCATTAGTTCATTTCAACCTTTAAAAAAAAAGCAATTAAAAAGCCTGATTAACTCAGTTGTATCTCATGTACTGGCCCTTGGGGGATTGCAGGACTCTACTGTACACTAATTGGACACCAGTCCTGGCACCACAATGAAAAACTGTACTCAAAAAGTGACCCACACAGCAGGCAGGCACTGGAAGGGCTTTTGGAACCGGAGTCTTTCTCCATGGTAACTGTCCTGGTTCATCATTGGACGCTATGACAAAGACGCAGGTCTTAATGGAAACTGTGGATTGGTTTCTCCACTGCTATTTACATATCAATCATAAATATAAGTGACATAACTGACAGCGTTTAAGAAAGTGATACGCCATCTATTTTAACGAAGGACACAGCGTAACGTTCGCATTTGGGACAAACATGCCAACATTAATGTCACACCAACAAACATGGGTTTATGGTATTGAAAAGAGGATGCATAAAACCATTTACAATTAAGAATGAAATTATTTACAATAATGAATTAAGCTGGATTGTAATTGATTAATTAAAGGTTAATTCTCCAGCCACTAACACTGTCGGTCTGGGTTCGAATCCAGCTGAGGCCACAATGGAAATTCATTTGGGCCCCGGTATATTAGCCAAAAAATCCCCAAACAATCCGTCCCAATCCAGCCCCTTTGCTGGGCTCTCCCTCTCTGTGGACAGGGCAGTGGAGACCGGTGTGTGGAGGCTGTCTGCGTTGGGCTGTGCCTGCCCTGTCGAGCAGCAATGTATATTCCTGCGCTGCCTCTAACAGGCACTGCAGTTTATAACCAATACAGAAATTATTAGCTCCCCCCCACTACCACACACGAAGGTCGCTGTCCGCAGTGCAATGGTCGTGTATCTACCATAAGTCTGCCAAAAGAGGCTCTCATGGCAACTCATCCCACTCACCACTCTCATTGCTCATCTCCACCTCCTGCACTCTGGGCGAGTCTAAGTAGAGCCTCCCCCACGTGTCTTAATTAGTTTGCCGTCTGAGTTAATTAGAGGAGATGAGGTGCATGTTTTCAGAGTGCGCCGAGATTTGAAATGTAAATACTATAGAGCTGTTGAAAGTCAAGGGAGCTGGAAGCACAAGGGGAAGGGGGGTTGAGAAAAAGATAAAGAGGGAATCAGGAAGAAAGAGACATCAAAAGAGAATTGATAAAGGAGCTCAAAGCTGGCGTAGTTTCTATTGAACAGGGGTGTACGTATAAGAACTGCTGACATTTGACACTTGAGATTGGATAGTCACAGATTCTGCTCCTAAAAGCTCAGCTCAGCTAATACTGGCGTCACACATGCTGTAATTCTGTTACAGCAGAGTCAACCAAGCATAATTCATTATCACTGACAACAAGCAAGCAAGAAAGAAACCAGGCAACAGAGAAAGAGTGAGAGCAGAAAGGAAAGACTTTGCAGAATACTACTTGAAAAGGTACTTCTAGTACCACTGCAATCTTCAGATAATTCACTTCAATGAGAACAAAGCAGCATGACGGTGTAGTTTGAAAATAAATACGGTGAACATTGTTTTGCACAGTCCAGTTGCACAGGTAACAGTGTAGGGGTTTAAACTGAGGAATGCAAAAAGAAACTTGAATTTGTGAGGATTCTTTTCGCTTCCGAAATGT
>NW_024472648.1:0-8233 GCF_017654505.1 Polyodon spathula | reverse complement strand
ATCACTGCTGAGTGTTTAATAGCTATGGGTAAGCACTTGTTAAAATCTTACGATGTATTTTAAATATGTTTCATAAACAGAGGCAATCAGCCTTCAGAAATAAAGGCAGGCTGGCAGAAATAAAGAGACAAGCAAATGCATAGGTAATGACATGAAAAATGTGTTCTTAATAAAAATGCATGGGGAGAAATGAGGCTAAATGTTATGAAAGCATAGAGCAGATGAACAGAAACACAGCACCTCACACTCAGAGTAAAACACACACACACACTTAGACAAAGAAAGGCAGTGCATTCAATGATATTAAAGATATCAGAAGCTATCATTTTCCCTTGATGTAAAGCATCAAATTAAACAACACAAAACAAAATTGATGGTGTTTTTTTTCCACCTGTGAGGGAGTTCAGAGTCTGCTTTTGATGAGAGAACGAGAGAGAGAGAGCGAGAGAGAGAGAGAGAGAGAGAGAGAGAGAGAGAGAGAGGACAGCTCGAGAAAAGATTGTCGGAACATCAATTTAATTAATTAATTAATTAAGACAGAAGAACAACTAACTACCAGCTCGGTCTCTAAACTCAGAACAGACCTTTAAACTGAATGTTTCCATCATTTAAAAAAAAAATTTAAATAAAAAAAAAACAGCTTTCCTTGAAACTGACAAGCAAAAGAAAGACTAAATAACACACGGAAATTTAACACACACACACACACATATACACATACATATATATATATATATACATATATATATAATATATTACAACTTACCAGTTTAAGGCTGGAGTCGTTGTTTCTAGGCTGCTTGTCTAGGCTGCCTTGTCTCCCTGCCTGCCTGCCTGCCTGCCTGCTAGTCTGTTCTCAGTCCTTGCTCGCTGTCAGGCTGAGTGAGCATGCACAGTTCCTACCACTTGGTTTCTATGACACTGGCTGTTCTGGGCTTGTATGCAAGCAAGGGAGATAGTGTTTGTTAGTGGCTTGGAGCAGATACTCTCCTCTCTCTCTTCTCTCTCTCTCTCTCTCTCTCTCTCTCTCTCCTCTGCTTTTGTGTTTGTGCATTTTGTTTAAATTTTTGCAAGAAAAAAACAACACAAGCAAGCAAAAACCCAACCTATGAATATCAAAGAGCAGTATGATGAGTGGCCTCCTAATTATAGATCCAGGCTTTGCTTTTACTAAAAGCGAATTAGCAGAACCGAAATAGAACAGAGGAGCACCAGCACAACTGAGCTCTTCAATGGAAGATCAATGGGACGAGGCTGCTGTTGAATGGGACCCCCGAAAGGAACACACTAAAGTGACATTATAATGGAATACATGCTGGATCAAAACAGGTCTGAATATTTTCATGCTGTTTGTTCAGACAGAAATAAAGAGAATCGCTAAAGAGAATCGAGAATGAAACGCACACACACAGAGCTGTGATTTCAGCAGAGCTTGTGTTAAGCCTTCAGTCTGGTTCTCGGACAGTGTAAAGCACCTTTTCATTATGAGGACAGGACTCGTCTTTTGATGCGTCGAATTAGTTTAGCGAGACTCGTCTCCAAGCGCAACACACCACGTCTTCTCATCCCCACGCGGCCTGTGCCTCTCCTGTAGACACAGTGGACTTCAATGTCCTATTACTGTAGCCTGTGCCTCTCCTGTAGACACAGTGGACTTCAATGTCCTATTACTGTAGCCTGTGCCTCTCCTGTAGACACAGCAGACTTCAATGTCCTATTACTGTAGCCTGTGCCTCTCCTGTAGACACAGCGGACTTCAATGTCCTATTACTGTAGCCTGTGCCTCTCCTGTAGACACAGTGGACTTCAATGTCCTATTACTGTAGCCTGTGCCTCTCCTGTAGACACAATGGACTTCAATGTCCTATTACTGTAGCCTGTGCCTCTCCTGTAGACACAGTGGACTTCAATGTCCTATTACTGTAGCCTGTGCCTCTCCTGTAGACACACAAAGACAAGGTTACAATGGACTTCAATGTAGCCTGTTTTACAAGCGGACTTGAATTACTGTAGCCAGAGCTCCCGGCTGCAGTATTTCAAACAATTATTCTCCTCAGTCTGTAGGGAATTCTGCTATTCGGACAAGCCTGTGACACAAACGTCATGCGTTCTGTGTGCTGGGAATAGCTCTCCGGCTGTTTTTTCATTGCCCTCCAGCAGAGGGAGCCCTGCAACGACACCCCTTCTGTTTGGGGTGGAATTGCAATGATTTAGTTATTTTTGCTTTTTTTAAAAATTGTTAACCTGGGCTTATGTAACGGTATGCATTGTAATATATGTTTGGATGATATTATAAGAGGGGTGTTCTTGAAACTCTCCCCCGTTTCATGATGCAATTTGAATTTCATTGCTTGTGTGGCCTATTAAAAAGTCATCAATTACATTAGAGAATCAATAATTTGCTTAGTTTGACAACGTTTCCAAGAGTTTCAGTTACAGTGCTTTGATATTCAAAACAGAAGCAATGGGGTGTTCTAATACATTAGCACCCTCCTATATATGGGCTTTTTGTCAGAAGGACAGTATAGTTCAGTATTTTGGATTACATCATCACCCCCCTTCTGGAAAATCAGGACCTCTGAGGAAGTGATACAGCTAATTAAATGTCTACAATTTTAGACGCTTGCCCACCTCCACGGAAAAAAAGACAACTAGAAGAGCAGAGATCTGGACTGTGAAGACAGCTGGGGAGCCTGCGAGACGAGCAACAGCAATCAGGAGAACGGAGCGCTTTCAAAAACGGCTTCATTGCGAAAATCTCGCTTCCTAGCTGAGCTGGTGCCACTGTGTGGGTTCTCTGTGTATAACGCATTCAGATGAGTGTAAAACTGGAATGAACTCTCAGACAGGAGTGAGTCACAGCACCGCCCCCCCTCCCCTCCTCTCCTCTCCTCTCCTCTCTCCAGGGGTTTATATTCCCTCAAAACTTTACTAACTCAGTGAGGAAAGATTGCACAGGATCAAATTGGAATACAGGCGTGCGTTTAGAGGCGTGACGTCAATATGAGGCACCAGGGGAGTTACATTAAATTTAAACAGCTTTTTATTTCAGGATAATTAACTGACATGATGTATTCTCTGGTTGATTATGCCCTGCTAGCTTACATTACCCTCAAATCAATAGCTTGCACATTTGTCCTTCAATGTTTAAGCAGGATCCGTTGGTCTACCTTTGCAATTGATTCCTTGAGATTGTGAATAACATTTACTCAACCCAATACACTTCAATCCTGGGGGTTCTTCTCCCCTCACTCTGCTCGGCTTTGCTTCCTTGCTGTCTATCAAACCCGTATGAACCAAGCCAGCAAGCCTTCATCTGGCAACAGAGACCTGCCTGTGTAATGAGGGCTCCCAGTAAGACCATTGCATTTAATCAGGTGTTAATGGCTTGATGTGCAAACACGAAGCACCTACTGCATACCCAGCGCCGAGGGAATCTGCACCAAGAGAAAAAACACCTTAATACAACAAGCAGGGAGTCAGCTTTCTATAAATCCGCTTGTGTGGTTTTTTTTCAATTTAGTAAGTACGCAGTTCAGACCGAGAGCTAGCGGGGGTTATCACTTTCCAACGAGAAATTATAAAGATGGAGATAATGTGCACAATACCCACGCCAGAAAACCAACGACACTCAGCACCTGGCACTAGCACTGCGCTTCCCTTATCACCGGCTCTGCAGCACTGCTACAACAATGCCTGCCTCCGAGACAGAGGCACCACTGTGCCACCATGAGCAGACAGCTTCACTCTGGCTGTAAAGACCTAGACTATCTGAAAGTAAGGCATGCAGATCCTACAGTGAGGCCAGATATTTTTTAAACAATTGTAACAAAAGAAAGTGGAAGAAGTGGATGGAATTATTTCATTAGCTTCAATCCCTTTAAATAAGCCATTACCATTAAGAGATAATAATGGTATTTTTAAAACATTTTCTAGAGGGGCAATAAAAGCAATTCATACCGGGAAAATATACATAATTGTACCGTTGATTAATGAGCTTTGTCGAAGCAGCTTATTAAAAGTTATAAATCACACAAAGACTGTGCTGAAAGGGAGACTGTGTTTATTCAATTGAGCCGAGCACTGTTAACAAAAGCCAAATCAAGCAAAGGGTTTTAAGCAATGCATGACTTAAGGTTAGGCAGCCCTGCAGAGAAGTCATTGCAGGTTGACCCAGTAGTTCATTTAGCCAGGGGTCTGTGTCATCTGAACACAGATCATGTGACTGGGTGTTCAGAGTTCAGAGGGAGAAACCCCGGGGTGATTCGCTCTTAAAATCACAAGCGTGGTTTCAAAGTTGCTTAAAGTGACTTCATATGCTGTAACGGTTCTGGGTCACAGAATAAACACTTCAAAGATAGGATCAAAGATCATCCACCTTCCAAAGATATACTTTAACAGGTTTCTTTTTCTTTTTCTTTGCTTTTGAATGATTTTTGTAATCGTTTGCTGCAGCTTCACAGATCACTGTTGTCCACCTCAGCAGGGTCTTTACACTAAAATCACAGCGTGTTTGCGGCACCAGAGGCAGTAGGATCTGCACGCTCCCCCTGGGTGCAACGGAGGAGAAACTGTGCTTCATGTGAAACAAAAGAAGACCTTATTGGCTTACCAGTTAGTTAACGTTCTCTTGGGTGTTTTTAGCTACGGGTGCATGAACAGGTGGGGGAGGGTCTGGGTGGAACAGTTTTTTTTTTGGTCTGAAGTAAGCCCAGTAAATTAAAACTTATAATTAGGGAGGCAAACCCGTCAGGGACAATTTCTCCTCATCGTGCTACAGCGCACCCTACTGGCCAGGTGCCTGGTGAGCTCAGAGCAGACAGCAGCAGGGCTGGTATCTCGCTGCAGTAAGAGACCAATAAACAGATTTAAATACGGCTCTACTTTATAACCTGGGTTATTTATTCACGGAGCTGATCAATTATGCTTCCAAGACATACACCAAAGAAGGGATTACAGCTAACAAAATCATTATAAAACAGGATATGGGGTTTAAAAAAACCCTCTATTTTAACAAACTGGATTTTACAAGGTAATGAACAGTGACAGGGAGTCTGTAATTTACAAAGCTCGTCATTATATTTCCATTTTGCAATCTTATTCTGTGGAGGACAATTTTTTTTTTTTTTTTTTTTTAAAGGTAAAACAGTGAAAATCCTGAGGAGACCTTCGCCTGGGTTTGGTTACGGAGCAGATGAGCCCCAGATGAAAGGATTTTTAGAAGCATTTTTTTTTATCATTTATTTATATAGGAGAGCTCCACAGGGACAGGGTAACAGCGAGAAGGCTTCTGTGCATACAGATAATATTAAGGGCACTGCTACACTTTCCACATACTTGAACAGGAGACGAGTATCTATACAGAGCGGGCTTACTGGAGCAGTCTGAGTGGAGTACAACATGCATGTGTCTGGAGGATAGTGTATTTAAATTGCACCACTGATATGCAGCCCAAATGCAGTAAAGCAGCTGAATTATTTAGCTCAGTCCGTTAGTCTATCTCTTTTTCGCACGGGGACAGTCGGCCAGCTTGCTAACACCGTGGGTATGGATAGAAATACCGCGCTCCGCTCCTGCGGTAATGAAGCTGTTGAGTTATTTATCTGTGCAAACACGTTACACCCAGAGAAGCTCATCGAGATGAACAGCCTTGTTTACAAGAGGGTCCTAAGAGATACCACCGATACAAACTGCAGCAGCAATGCAAGGGTGCTGCGATCCCCTCGGCACCAGCATCAAGCAGCTTCCAAGATTAAACAACCCTGCTTTTTACTCGCTAGCTGCGCCTTTAAAATTGAATTCAGCAAACCTTCCATTCAGGATGCAGAGCTGGTGTGGTGAAAGGTACTATACTAGGGTATAAAAAGCTCTCGGATTGCATGCCTCACTCAGAGTTAGTCTGCTAGTCCCGGACTTCCTTGGTCATTCTGCAGAGTGTTCTGCGTCACTGACTGCAAATTAGGGAAAGAAGCTGGATGTTTGAAATAATGAGCTGAAGGAAGGAAGGGGGGGGCAATTTAACTTTGCAGAAAAATGAGCTATGCATGAAAGAGGGGCAGGCAAACAGAGATTTCTTGCTGTGCTCCCACAGACCTGCACGCATCAGACCTGCGCGTCACTTCGGTTTAGCTCTATGCTATTATTTTATTAGCTATAACCCCTTTAAGCTAAAATACAAATTTCTAAAAGTAGTCGAGGGATGCAGGCAGGATGGAGAGCACGTCAAAACCAAGCAAACAACCATTATTATTATTATTATTATTATTTATTATTATTATTATTATTATTATTTGCATTAAGTCTCTTTTCTTGCTGCTGATTTTTCCTGCGCTGCTCAATCAGGAATATGTTTTAGAGGGTAATATCAAGAGCCTCTTGCCTCCCGCAAGCAGATTTCACATAAATCACAGATCCTCTTATTACCGTTTGGCATTCAGATGATGTGTTCCTGTCTGAAGCTGTGCAGCAGTTAATAAATCTGTCTGGGTGCATTAAGCAAGACATCAGACAGTGGGATTGTGATGAGAAGAGATTACCACCACACCCTCACTGAACCAGCACTGCAGTGCTGATGCAGCGCGGTCTTTTCTGTAGTGCCGGTACTGCAAAACAAGGGGGCGTGGCTAGCGTGTGGTTTGGGGTCTCAAAAACCTCGCATTCAGATGTGCCGCAGGGATGGAAATGAGACTCCCATTGCATAGCAGTTTGATGCATTCCTGGTTTTCAGCACGCATGTGAGCTTGTTACCTAAAAGCAAACGTGCATTGAAACCTGAACATTTAGTTTGCTTGTAGCCTAGGTACAGTTTCCACTATCCTATTTAAATTCAGGTCAGCTGCCGTGTGTATTAAACAAACCACAAAGGAAACACGCGTTATTATTATTAATGAATCATTTAGCAGACGCTTGTATCAAAAGAGACTTACAGAGACTAGGGGGGTGAACTCTGCATCATCAACAACTGCTGCTGCTGCACAGTCTCTTCCAATAGGACCTCGGTTTTACACCTCATCCAAAGAACGGAGCACAAGGAGGTTAAGTGCCTTTCTTTAACCAGTGGACCACCAAGCCTCAATGAGCTTTAAGCTCTCAGATGCTTTGCAGCTCCGTCCCATAAAATTCCAATCCTTTCCCATACGAGACAAGGACGTATTAAGCTTGCATTATACCATGTACTGGTCTTTTAGAAACGCTAGCTGCCTGACTGACTCCGGCACAGTCTAAAACAATAAGGGAAAGCACACTTGGAGAACGCCTGCTCTAAATGGATTTTTAATGTAGAACACTAGAATTGTCTTTGACCCTCATTGCACGCGAGCATGTAGCTTTGAAAGGAGGGGGGTGTTCTTTAAGTGGAAGCCAGTCTGCTATAAAAGTAGGAAATTCGATTAATCCACACAGATCCCTGGCTGCTTCCAGAAAACGTTCCCTTGGCAGGATGCCAACACCTGAAGTGAGGCAGGCACCGATACCACTCCCTGGCAAGCAGGCCCTTGTACCAGCTGTGTTTCGGACAGGCTTTTCAACACCGTTTATACAATCCCAGATGCATAAGCTGTTGAGCAAAAATATGCAAAAAAATAATAATAATAATAATAATAAATAATAATAATAATAATGAATGAATTTCTAATTTACAAATGTTGTCCTTAAAGAGCAATAGAACTCTAACAAGTACTGCTGATATACCAGAGTGTAACCATTAACCTGTCCCCCTGCAACACTCCAACAGTACAGCCGGTTCCACATTTTAGTTTTTATTATCTCAACAGACCATGACCAATTCATTGAATAAAATACCAGCGATCCTTGTCTTGAAATACATTTTAAAATCTTTTTTTTTTTTTTTTTTTTTTTTAAAGTTCTGTCACAATCTCCTTAATGCCAGGACTATAGGCAATGCATTTATTTCTCTCCAAGGGTATGAACAACACGTTAAAATGTGTCAGTACCAGGAAACAGTATGTTACCATGACCTGCACACAAACAACAGAAAATGAAAGACTGAAGGATATGCGTTGAAAATATCTCTTATCGCACTTTTTTTTTTTTTTTTTTTTTAATCAGGGACCGTCATTCTTGCTTACTGTCGATAAGCATCTTACGGGTGTATTTCAAACACACCCATACCTAAAACTCTAGCTTTCCCGCGCTACAAACCTACCCCGAGTGAGGCTTTAACAGGCAGTGAAACGGGTTGTGTGGAAGATAGGTGGGTCCCAACAGAAGCACT
>NW_024472647.1:10013-11000 GCF_017654505.1 Polyodon spathula | reverse complement strand
CAGAAGGGTTCCCTGTTATCTATATGATTTAATAGGGTGTATATAGATGAGGTCAAGTACTTTGAAATTGGGGGGGTGCTGCTACACTGGACTGTGGTTCTCTGAATGAGTCCACATGTCAAAGTAGTGACTTGGTTTTTAATATGAATCCTAAGCGGCATACTTCAGCTGTCCTCACCCTTTCTTTTTACTCCCTAGGTGATTGGGTTCCTGATCACATGATGAATACATTCTACCTTGGACAGCCCATACATTTTGAAGCGACTACAAATCTCACTATTCCTGGGACTAAGCTTTTCATCCACAGCTGTTATGCAACAGCATCTCCAGCTTTAAATTCAACCCCCAGATATACAGTGATTGAGAATTATGGGTAAGACTATTGCTTATTCTACTGAAACCTGGATGCTGCTCTCATGGCTTTTCTGTGGAGGTCAGCTGTTCTAAATCCACTGCTTGCTGGTAATGCTTCACAGGGATGCTCCCAGTTAACTTTGCATGAACTAGAATTTCAGAGGCAGGCAAATGTACTGCTTTTAAAGCTGTAGTACGTGGCTTTGGTGTAGCATGTTGCAAGGTAATGACTTGGGAGTGATTGTAATTGATTCTGGAGTTGCATTACCTCAACACACCACAGCAGTGACATCACATGTTAAACATAGCAGGGCTTAAATTCCTTTTATAATGTCCAGTTCTATGTTTAAAAACCCACACACTTCCTCCCTTTCCAGGTGTATGGTGGACAGCAAGTATGAAACCTGTAGCTCCCATTTTGTGCCTCCCAGAACCAAGAATACAATCAATTTCTTTGTTGATGCTTTCCAGTTCAATGTGCTGTCCCCTCTGGTAGGTTTCCCTTTGTACCTGCTAATCCCTATACTGTGTTTTGACACACTCCTGTTGGCACCCTGTAATCTACTTCACGATTGCCTGGATCTCTTCCAATGCAATTTCTGTAACGGACACCAGTGCCATGTTCACACCCCC
>NW_024472647.1:0-9513 GCF_017654505.1 Polyodon spathula | reverse complement strand
TAAAGTGGCCAACAGTGTAGGTCTTTCTTTTTTTCAATGTTATTGATGATTCTGTTACATGCCTTTTCTGAAAATGTTAATGGTGTCTAAAAATCAAGGGCTTATTTTCTTTAAACACTGCACCACAAATCAACAATATTCGTAAAAACTTCCCAAATATGTTCCATAAAAAAAAAAAAAAAAAAATGACATTAGATTCAAAGTTACATGACTGAATCACTAGCAATATACAGGGGATGCAAGCTGAACCTTTCATTGTTCAATCATTCATTGATTTGTAAATACCCCATATTTTCATGTTTAATGAATAATTCAGATAGCAAAATAGCGAGAGAGCATTATATTAGATCTGTAAATAAAGTACTGAACAATTTCAAAACAGCTTGTATAGTCTATAAAATTAATTAATATATTCAACAACATGGCACAATTCTTGAAATCAAGTATTTTATAAGACAATTAGACAGTTTGTTACCCGTCATCAATCCGAGTGTATTTAAATGATGCAACTATTTCAATGGAAGCATCATTGTATCTGACCTGGCAAATGACCTGGTCCACCAGCATGAAAGAGGGAACCCGCTATACAGTAGTATCATTGTATTTGCATAATATACGGAGCTCAAAAAACAAAAAAAAAAAACATAACACTAATCTATTTGTAGCATCCAAAACATAACTTATTTCACGTAGATCCAAATGACAAACTCTGTTTTTGAGCAGGTGCAGTGACTTTTTATTGTGCTCATTAACAATTGACATCACGAAGATGCTGCAATATGATCTGTCGATCTTGGGCAGGTGTTGTGACTCTTGGTCTTCCGGTTGGTGGCCTGTCATTGACAGAGTGTGTCTGGTTATACCGTCTCGCAAGGCTTGAAAACTGCTGGGTGTGAGCACCCAAGACCGTGAGCTACAGTACGTTGCCCTAGTCCAGCCTCCAACATGCCAATTGCACAAAGGCACTGCTCTCTTGACAAACATGGCATAATGTTTTTTTTTTTTTCTGTGATTTTCTTTATTGCTTTTATTCAAGCTTATAATCCAGTAGCTGAAATCGCTCCATATCCAGTGTCCAATCAACTGTCTCACTAATTTAGGTGATTAGGTGCATATGCTTCAGTCATAGTCACTCAAGCGTGTCGTGGTCAAGGATGAGTGATCGAGTGATTTATAAAGAAACCAGAAACATTTTGTCAATGTCCGTCATTTACATACCTTATTTTAACATAAATAAATAAATAACGTGATAATAGTGGTAACTTTCTTTTTAATGCTCAGTATATATACAGTATACAGTTCAAAACCGTTGCTGCATATAACAGTTTATTATATTAAAGGAAAAACTAAAAATATTATTTGCATTCTTAGCTACCTGACAAGATGATGGCCATTAACATCAATCAAATGCAATTTAGTACCAAAGCCTACTACAGTATTCTTATATAATAAGAGAAACAAAAAACACATTTAAAAAAAGTATTTACAAAATTATTCTTGGTCATATTTGTATCATTCTGAATAACAAATATCCCAATTACTTGGTTTAGTTAGGATAGACCTGTCACTGACGCTGCCCTGCTGCAATATGCACAGCTCAGTTTTAAGGGTAGAAGCAAAATGGCACAATTATAATACTGCAAATTATTGATTACAAGTTTCATAGTCATATGGCTGATAATTTCTTACATGGCCTCATGAAGCACCAGGTGCCACAATGCTAGCTGAAAGGCAAGTGACTAGTAAAAAGAATGAGTCCTGACAGACTGCACAGGTGGCTTTCTATAACCTAGTGTGTATCATACCAACAGCTAATTCCAGAGCAGCTGTATAACCCTGGACAACTTGGAGCACATTGGAACAATATGTATTAGCATAGAGTAAAGCATATAAATTAGAAAAGATCCAGTTCTGGCTAATCGCTGCGTACAAAGATCTGCTTCAACCTTGTATACATAGTGGTCATTTACACAGGGGATGCGAGGGGCTTTCAGTACAGAAAATAGGAGGCAGTTTTTTACACAGGGAATTGTGAGGGTCTGGAACCAACTCCCCAGTAATGTTGTTGAAGCTGACACCCTGGGATACTTCAAGAAGCTGCTTCACGAGATTTTGGGATCAATAAGCTACTAACAACAAAACAAGCAAGATGGGCCAAATGGCCTCCTCTCGTTTGTAACCTTTCTTATGTTATTATGTTCTTATGTTCTAAATCTGATTTATTACATGGAACTAGGACCATATACTGTAAGATATACCCTGTCCTGGTAAGCAACATCAAATGTATTTTGCTGCAGGATTGTAATAAAAACAAAACAAAACGTTGCATCGTGGGTGAAGTAACTGCTTTGCTTCTTATTGGATAAACTGAGACCCGCAGTCTCCAATTCTGTCTTCTGACACAGTCAATGGGCTCTAAATCAAAGCTGGAAGCAGAACCGTTTCCTCTCATCACAGTTAATGCACAAGCCACGACCGGCTTGCTGCTGCGTCAAGAATATGTCTGCGGGGGCTGCATGGCGGAATCTGGGATCTTGCCGTGCCAGAGTGTCCTTGGCTTTCTGCCCAGGAGTGCAATAACCCTAATGTTAAAGCTGGCAGTGGCTCCCATGCCTTGACTGTGCAGTGGATACAGACCACAAGCCCTGACTAATCAATGAGTGAAAAGAGCCTTCCGATTCCTCTGCTAGCTAACCACTTACTCACTAAATGCTGGGTCTTGTTGTTTTAATAACAGAGTAATTAATTGAGGCAGAAGCTGCTCTGATGCAAAGCCTCTCCTCACTGCATCAAAAGATGTTAGAGGTCAGAACGCACCAGGTACAAGCGTTCGTAACAGAGAATGGAAAGCACTGTGCAGTCTGTGAAGGGTCTGTGTTTCTGGCTTGTGTCCACCTTAACAGATTGGAATGCCTCTCATCTGAATATTTGCAGGTTACGGCTGGGAGGCAGTGAGTTACACTTGTGAAAGCAAATTAGTCGGAATAGCATCAGTTCATATCTCAGCCACAGACTCACTGTGTGATATGGAACGACGGGCAACTAACCTTGAACCTGGTTGACTGAGAGTCATGGGTTTAAAACCTACTGAGTCACTGACTGTCTAATTTTGTGAAGCTGCACCTCAGCCGAGTTATCTGAGGAAAAGAATTGCTTGATAAATAAAAAAAAAAACCTGGCTTGAACATATCCTGTATTGAAGCTAATGAGCTATTCTTGAAAAGCTATTTGTGACACTATTATAGATAAAAGCATTAACTCAGAAAAGTTTGAATAACATTACTAGTAAGAAAATCACAATCATTATTACAACATGTAGAAAGTAGACAACTGTGGTTCATTGAGTCTATTTCAAAGCATCTTAAGTATTAAATTGACCCTGCTGAAGATCAATCACATCACTGGGGGACTGGTTGGAACACAGTCTGGAATGGATTGTAAAGGTTATGGTTACCTACCAGTGGTCTACAGCAATGCCTCACAACCATTATACACTATCTGATCTGATGAGTTGATATTGCTGTCAATGGTGCAGACCACTGGCGGGCAGTTCTACCCTTCGAGATACGTTGTTGCCAGAACTAATTTATAATCTGCTTGAAATAAAGACTGGGGAGTAAAATACTGTCTTACACTGATACAGTGCCCCAGTACTACAATGGATTACTGAAAACAAACTAACTGGGTATGATCAACACTGACTATCATACTAGTTGTGAGAGAGAGAGAGAGAGAGAGAGAGAGAGAGAGAGAGAGAGAGAGAGAGAGAGAGAGAGAGAGAGAGAGAGAGAGACCTCTTCTCCTTTACTTGAAACAGTAATCTTGGCTCTATGCAGATGACTAGTGTAGATGACAATAACACTTAAACATTCATTTGTAGCAGTGATATTGCCTCTCGACTTTCCGTTTCTACGGGTCAGCGACCCACTGACTCACAAGGAATCGTTTCTCGAGTGCTGGGCCTCTCATCACTCACACAGACACCTCTGATCACATCAGTCCAGTGACTCTAAGAGTGGGCCCTGACAGGCCAAAGCTGTTGGTCAGCATTCTTGTACCACCTAGGGGTGTGAGCCTGGCATCTGTTATAATATTGATTGGTTTGAACAGATCATTGATTTGAATTCCATTGCATGTATTTAAGCAGGACACCCCTGAGATGGCTGCTTTATTTTCAAGAAGGTCCCGCCAGGACCAACACCATTATACCTTTAATGAAGCAGCGAAGCAAAACAACAAATCAGCAGAGGAAATACCAGAAGTGCTGCTCATAAACCTCTTAGATTTGCTTCAGTGTTGTAGTGTATAAATGATTAATTGATCTTTCCTTTAGGCATAGGTAGTTAAATATTTTAATCTAATTCAATCTTTCATTCAATAGTGTTTTCGTTTCCTTTATATACAGATTTTAATAGAATGTAATGCAATGTCTAAATTTAGACCATGTGTTTTTATTATAGTGCAGAATACAGATGTATTTCTTTATTTCTATAAAACAATAAAGCTAAACAATGTGAAATATAAGCATCCTGAATACTTTGCATGGTTTAATAATCATAATAGAATTAATGACTTGTTGTGGTATTTGTCATTATTAAATTAAAACCTCTGATGTGAAAACAGTTTAAGCAACTCCATACTATGTTATTTTTACCAGATCCTTATCATAAGAACAGATGCATTAAAAGTGTTATGTATTCTCTACAGTGGAAGCAGTCAAGTCGGCATGCTATCTGGTGCATGTCAAAAGAATGGTTTATTTAACAATGAAAAATGCACTCGCAAACAATTCCGCACAGTGCAATCCCAGCCGTGTCTTCCTCATGAAATGAACCCACGATCAGGACGATGGTTGAACACAGCAAGAAAGCTAACACATTCCTCCGTGATTGCTGGTAATTAAACAGCACGCTTAACATGTACTGTAAATTAGATTCAAGGTTCATACGCTTTCAATTTCACGGCACACCGCTGATCTGATCAATATTGAAAGCAAGTGACTTACTGTAGAAAACAGAATGAGTCCAAGAAAGGTGTGCCAGTAATTATAATACTAGGATAACATTTCTATTATGGCTTTGCGATCCTTATATAAAAACTATGATGTGTATACTACTGTGTGCTAAATAGTAAATGAAAAATCTCAACACAAAAATCACAGTTTCAGAGGAGACAACAACAACAGCTTCATCTGGTGATAATTTTTCAAACAAGTCACTTTAGAATTTCACACAGCAGAGCTGTGCTTTCTAGTTAAGAGTCTAGGGGTTCTGGTGCAGCTGAAAAGTATTTTTAATCTACTACTAAAAATAGAAAAAGTGCCTAGTTGCACCACAGTTTGTGTTTATAAAGCTCAGCTCAGTGATTGAAGCCCACAGAATGCTCTTCATCAGCCAGGGCAAAGGTAAAGAGACCATTCAGATAGTAACTAACGCTCGTTTAGTTTGACTGTAGCTAAAATGGATTCTGAATAATTGCAAAAGCACCACAGTGTAACGAGGGAGAAAATAAATATCAATGCATAGATTATTTTAAATAGATTAGGAACAATAGAATTATAGAGCCCCTGCTTTGCATGGAAAGGAGAGCTGCTTTAGAAGACAGAGTAGGAGAGAAGATCCTAGATCTTAATCTGATGTCACCACTGAGTGCTACTGAGAGTTTAGGTGCCTGGAAAATGATATAATACTGTAAAGGCTGTATTGGCTGACTGAGTATGGAATCAACAGGCAGCTATAATTATATTGTCCAATCTTTTTGGATATAACCATATCTTATAAAGGCACAGCATCAAATGACTAGACCTTCTTTCAAAGATTACCAACAGTGAAGATTAGCGTTGAGCTGTGCACTGAAGTCACTGAAGTCTAAGCACTCCTGATAAGCTCAACCATCTCACCTCATAGCATATGAAAAAGGTACAAGATTTAATATCAGAGGTCTGTAGATGTAATCCTATTACATCAACACATACTACACAAAACATGGGTCATGCAAGTTAAACATAGCTTGGCGGGTATATTGTATGCATTTCAGAGCCAAGCCCACAGAAAAGAATAGGTTTTCCTCAATCTGTATCCACTTGTTTCATTACTGTCCAGATGCCTGCAGTGTTTGTATGCACCCTGCAGCCAGGTCAGGACACAAGCTTTCTCATCCTCATCAATCCTGTACCTTTCACCATCTTTGATGCATCTTCAGGCAGCCAAATGAGTTAATCTCAGTGGGGTGCCAAGGTCTGACCTGTGAATAATAATAATGGTATCTGTGCACTCTACTAAGCCCTTCTACCCTTCATGTAGTGTTTATAACACTGTAACACAACTGGAGTCTATTTAACATCTATATACACCTATGCCACCTGGTGGATAATTAACTCATTACAGAACCTGGTAAAGTGAACCAATTACACCTCTGACCAGTCCTTCATCATTTATATATTTAATCTATTATTAAATGGATTTTTCTGAATATCAATCTAACAGATACAACATCTCAATTGCATTAGAAAGCAGATGAAGTCCTTAGAGGAAATGTTTGTATGCATGTAATATATTTTGCCTCTGTATTTATGATGAAGTATTTGGTATTATTTATTCAGTTCCTGCTCACAGGGATAGGGGTATTGACGTCTTGCGTGAGAATTGCCAGGGCAGGACGAATGTATTATCCAGTTGGAAATTGTACTTGTATTGGAATTTGACTGGGACTAACTATATTTACTGCTTTATCAAGCATGTTGCATATTTCTTGAAGTGCATTTTCACATCAAAGCAGGATTTGGAGATCCTGTTCAGGACCAGCAAGGGGATTCGATGTCCGCGGGGCAGGGAGAGAAGCCGTGTGTGAGGTATTGATGTTTGTCACATCAGAGACGCAAGGAGGCATGATGAACTATTGGAGGGTTACAAGCTCATCCGCTATTTCCTGCAGTTATCTGTGGCGAAAATTGCCAACAAGTGCATTCTTTTGCAGAATCAATTCCAATAAAATATTGTGTAACATTGATCTCTTCTGTCACAGCTGGTATGCACCAGTAAATACGATCAACATTTGATTGTATTAAGTTGTATTATTAATTTGAAGGCAGCTTCAAATGAAATTTTTCTAGTTTTTTTGTTTACTGCCCCCCTATTATGCTGTTTGCTACATTGCTTAGTGGTTGGTATGGCATTGTGTTGTTGTCTTATGGCTTGACTATGATTGACTGTGCTTTCAGAAACGAGTTGCCTGCCTAACTGGCTTAATATAAGCACCGCCATCTAGTGCACAGCTGTGTATTACCAGTACTTATCACTAGATGCTGCTGGCTCTTACTTCTATATAAAGACACTGGCTGATTGAGCCTGTGTTACACATTGCAATGATTATAACAGCAATCTGACCAAGTATGCTGCGACTAACAATAACTTTCAGCAAGCTGAGGATTTAGCTGAGGACATAGTTTTAAAAAAAAAAAAAAACATATTGTGATGTAACACAAGGTAACGTAATTCACCAAGTCTGAAAGTAATTTCCATCTATGTATGGCCATCCGTTTCAACAGCTCTGCAGTGTTCTCGTGGGAGAATTCACTTGAGCCACTGTGATATTGCATTAAGCATGCTGGGGCATGCTTAATGCAATATCATATTTAAATTTCTGCTAGCACTTTTCACATATATTGGATACACTCTATAGTCCCGTACCTTATATTTAAACATGCACATGTGTATAGCTTGAAAATCATGCCTATGAATTATTTGTATACTTTTCATTTTATCATTCATGTAATTGCATGTTATTATGTAGAACAGGCATCAGAAATGAGAAACAGTGTTCATGTAAAATAAGGGAACAAATCTAAGAGGTGTGTTATACACATAGGATTACAGTAACTGAACACTAATGGTGAGATGACATCATCATCATTGCAGGGAGATCTATGGATGTCTGTCTAACAGGTCATTCCTTATGACGTTAATGTTCCTTGCTTTTGTTCTTTGTGTCGCTGGGTTACATTTCAACTTGTCTCGTTCAGAGCATATTCCACGTTTTTACTCTGCTTCCTATGGCAACCTTGTGCAACAGAATTTGTTTTGAAACGCTGGCGTCAGAGAACTGAGAATTAGCCCTGTTAATTTCAGTCCCACGCAACTACTTATAATAATGCTGTTAAAAGAAGTTTAGAAAACATGTGAGTTTACCATTACAGTGCAGGGGATGCAAAAAAAAAACATTTTGAATGGGAAACAGTGGATATCATACAGTGTGGACCTGCTCTGTAAAAAAGGGTGTAAACAGTGAAATGATTTTCTGATTTTTTCTGCCCGCCCAGTGCTACAGTACCTGTGGCTTCTGATATGTGGCTGGTGAGGAAAACTAATAGGAAGCCAATCTATCAAACCTTTAAGAAAGCCTGTGCAACCAATCCATCAACACAAGAGTCTTTCCCTCCTCCAAGAACATCAAATTACACACAACACACTCTCTATAGACGTGCCAGTCAAAGAGCGAACCCCGAACAATTGCAGCTCCTGTTGTCTTCTATTAGTTTGAGATGCTCAGGACAGTTTGCCGGCATTTGGACAAGTTAATGTCTAAAAGGGGTTTCAAGCAAAACTATACACGGATGTCTGGCCAAGTAGGAAAAACACGTGTATTTAAATATTTACCATTCCTAAAACAACCACACAACATTTAAAAACGGCTCCCATTGGAATTATCATACCTTAGCAGAGCCATTTGCAAATCACAGTATTGAGGAACTAACTTAAAAGAAACTAGGACAAGGCACTGATGAAGGCGTTAGCTGAAACATTGTTCATTTGGCTTACAGTAAGGGCTTGATTTTGTTCATCTACACCCTGCTGGAATAAATCACATTTAGAGAACACTAAAGCACCTGGATTGCATCAACCAGTTATTTTAAGGGGTAATCATGCGATTGTCGTAGGTGGTCGAGGCAATGCAGAGAGATTCAGTGTTGCTGTAATATGTTCTAAAAAAAGAAACAAAAAATAATCTTTCTTATCCCAGTGTGGTATAGGTTGATCAAATTAACCTTTCATTTCTTAAAGGTTTTGACTTTATATTTTTGATTCAGTTGTGGGAACTGGTACTGCTATGGTTCTGTGCCTTAATACAGAAAAGGATTACTAGCGTCTGTGGGGAATCCTTTTTAAATTCAATTCACTCTCCACTAGTATTTTCATTTTCCGGAATTCGATACAGTATGACCATTCACAAAGGCATGCAAAACATTATTCTATATCAGTTAAAGACAGTCTTGTCAGAAGATAAGAAGCCAATGAAAAAGAAAATTAAGACTAGTTTTTTCAATCAGGGACAGTGTTCACTTGCTGTAAGTCAAACGCTTGCAGCCTTAATTATGCAGAGTAGATGTGTTTGGTTATTTATCCATTTGAAGTTTTAAGTAAACGTTGCATGAGGCAACAACTGAACAATCCTATTAGAAATGTTACTACTGCAGTACTGTTCTACCAATAGCAGCCTCACATCATACCAGTTTAA
>NW_024472646.1:0-6767 GCF_017654505.1 Polyodon spathula | reverse complement strand
TGGGTGCAACACCATTTGGTGCACATTTATTCAGAAGGGATGTCTGATAGAACGTGAGAGAATATTATAAAGGACATTCCCAAGGAAAAGAGAATGACTCTATGTAAAAGAGATATTGAAAACTGTACAAAATGTAGTTTCGGCATACTGTAACCTTTACAGAACACAGGTCAGTGAATCATGTTTGTCTCTTTTAATTCCAGTAATGCATTCTGCACCAGCATTTGTTCCTGAATGATGGATTTGCAATCGAGTTAACTGAGTTTAAATAGAATCACACGTCAATATCTTCAGCACATGGGTTTGCATCCAGTTCTTGAAATAAACAAAGGGAGACATGTCAGGGTGTAATTCAATCTCTCATACTATATATATATATATATATATATATATATATATATATATATATATATATATATATATGTGTGTGTGTGTGTGTGTGTGTTACTCATATATATGTTAATCATTTCTATTTATTTAATTGTTTTGTATGCATTTTATTAGTACCAGTGAAGGTTAGGGGGGTGGTAGTTTAATTCCAGCCAGACCAGCACCTCAATCCTGAAAGAAGTAACCAACCAGGCATTGTATTATGTTAAAATATCGTATCACCTTTTGCCCTGGTCACAGCCTTGACACAGCAAGGTACAGACTGCACAAGGTTCTGGAACACATCTTGAGGAATGTGGTTATAATAAACAGCCCTCTTCTGTATTCCATTTCAAGACAGTGCATTTCTAATTATTCAGAAAGACCCCTTATTCTTTATAATCCTGTACAATAACAGGCTCTGTGTCTCAGTTTGTTCTAGCAGTTCATTGATTTGATTCTCCTGCACTACCTCACTCTCTCTCTCTCTCTCTCTCTCTGCTCTCTCTCTCTCTCTCTCTCTCTCTCTCTCTCTCTCTCTCTCTCTCTCTCTCTCTCTCTCTCTCTCTCTCTCTCTCTCTCTCTCTCTCTCTCTCTCTCTCTCTCACTCGGAGTTTACGTTTCTAGCGTTAGGAAGATCAGCAATCCTCATTGCGGGCACTTAAAAAGAAGACGGAGCGAGAGGGGGAGGGCAGATCTAGTGTGGAAGCGGGATGCACCATAAAAACAGCCCCTCCCAATTAAAACCGAGGACTTTTATTATTGAGCAGGAGCTAAGCCAATGATCTTGAGCTTGCAGAAGTGGGGAATACAGCAGCAGAACAGCAGAGGGGTTAGTGGGAAAGAAAAACTGCAGTATATATATATATATATATATTTTTTTTTTTTACTGATCAAATCAATTTAACACCTCAGTTTCAGGGAACGAGCTTGTGTGAGTGAGAGTGTGTTGAGGGTGAAAGCATAACTGCAGGATTAACTGGCTTGTAGGGCAGAATTATTTTTCTTTAGCGCAGCATAAAAAAAGTATTCTGAAGCATCCAGACGATATTCTTTTTCTTTCTTCAAGACTCAAAGTGTCCTGAAGAGACAGCAGAAGTTTCTCCCTTCTTTGAACAAGGTAAGGTGTAGGTTTACAGTGGGGCTGTTTTGAGGAAATACATTTTTATTTTCTATCTGGTATTCTGGAGGGGGGAAGATGGGGGGGGGGGGATTTGCATGTGGTAAATGCAGGAGCAGTTCGGGACACGAGATTGAAGCGATAGTGAAACTTCAAATAGCAGTTCACTTTTGTGGCATTTATATTCATTGAAAGGACATTAACTAAACTCAAGGCAAAATATCTCAGCAGGTCAGAATTAGCCAGACATGATTCCAGTCCAAATTTGCTTAAATGGTATAAAAAACCCCCAGAAAACTGGGAAAATCTGAAGGTCATAGCACTTTATTCAATTGGAGAATGTCCGGCAGCCTGGAAGAAACTATAAATGAGTAATATAATTCAAGGGAAAGCTCATACTATAATAAGGAAAATTGAAATACCTGTAATTGAAAAACTTTTACTGATTAAAACTCTGGTATCTGACCCGCTGGATTCAAACTAAAGTCTGGGGTACAAGGTAAGATAGATTTAAAACTGCACATGCCCCTTGTAGGTTTAAGGGATACTGACAGGGTACAGTCTGGGACCCTTAAAACAGAAGCAGGCATTCTTTGGGAAGGTCTGTCTGTATTCTGATGCAGTGACCTTGACATCAAGAGGGATGCCAGTGGTCTTTGAGAATGGGGAGGAATGGGGAGGAATGCTACGGCATGCTGAGTTGAATAGGAAAGCATCTCCCCTTAGGAACAGGGATTGGGTTGATCTAAGACCTCAGGAGCATTCTGGTACTGTGCAAACTTAGCAGAAAGCAGTAAAGAGAAGTAGCGCTATTTGTTTTAGAGTTGTTCTGCCAAGTGAGGAAGTCTATATTTTATATATCATGTTGGCATTGTATAAAGACATCTGGGTGATCGTTAGGCGTTTTATATTCCTAAGTTTGTAAGAGCTGGAAATGGGTGTCTGCAGTATTCGAGGGCAGTAAAGAAGCCAAATCATTCGGATGTCATCAACACATGTCTGTATGTAGCAGAGGGTCGGTATATATAATTCCGATATAAACATTGCAGTCTACCCCTCTTTCGCAAAGTGTGGTTAATGTCTGACAATCCTAGATTATACTAAGGTGTTATTTTCTATTCATACTTCTTTTTCTGATATGTTCATCCCCTGTGGAAATTTCAATTGAACACAGAATGTTTTCAATTGAACATTTTCAGGGATGTTTGCCAGACTGAAAGTAGCCAGCCCCTGCACTGCAGATTATCTCTCTCTCCCTCTCTGGACTGGGCTATATAGTGCTGGGATGGTCCTGATGCAGGAAGAGAGGTATGGAGGGCGTACTCAGGTTGTGAGCGGCATTTCCAATCTTTGAGCCTTCAAGCCCAATGAGTAGTAACAGCTGAGAGTAAAACACCTAGGAAACCAAAATGCAATTATCTGTTCACCATGCCCAGTCAAAGGAGTTTAACCCTATGTCGTACTGTCTCCAGCAGTATGCAGTACATTCCCACAGTCTGACCCCCCATGTATATGAATACATCTGTGTGTGCATGGGTTTGGACTTAAGGTGTGATTTATCTCCTGTAGGGTTCAGAATGCCATACGAATACTAATGCCAAGTTTCATTGGAATTGCATGTTATTTTCGGTACGGATTCCTAATAAAATTAAGTGTAAAACCATAGCAATTGGAATTCACAGGAATTTGCTGACATTTTATAGTGGAATTTTTAAATCTTTTTTTTTCTTTTATGTATCATTATCGTGCTGTATATTAACAGAAAGTACTTCAAAATATGATGCTCTGTCTCAAGCACTGTGTTCAAACACAAAGAGGGCAGTGTCCATGTTTGTATCGAAAGTCATGCATTAGGAGAGATTGGTACTCTATAACAGACAAAAGCAAAACATCTGTACTGTGCACATTTCACTGTACTTCCCTCTCCTTTTGTGTGTTGAGAAACCTGGTTCAATTTAATTGAATATAATTTAATTACATTTAATTTAAGTGCATATATCATGCTTTTTTTCCATCTGTTTGAATGAAGTGTTATTCAAATCAATTGAATGGATATTTGAATATCATAATTCCATGTTAGTTCCATTAGAAACTAGAACTAGAAAAAAAAAGTTGAATAAAGATATCTGCATATCAATCAGCTATGATTCTCTTAAAATGCATTATTAATTCATGCTTTTGCCAGGGCTGGAGGGCTACTCTAACTGGATACATGAATATGACCTTCAAATGATCCTGAGCTCACAGGAGCATGAAAATGCCATTGCGTTTAGGGTCTGTTACTACATTTGTGCCCAGATTTAATTTTCAATGTAAAGTGAGATGCTGTGAAATACATTCTAAAGGATGTGATTAATGTATTTAAATGTTCAACAATCAGTTATAAGAAAGAAGGCACCTTGTCTAAATGGACAGTTTATGTACTGGAAATTATTGTAGCACAGCAATATATGACTAACATGATAGTGTTGCTCACTGCAAAATATATTACAAACAGCATTGTCCTACTGTATAATATAATCACTTTAAGGTTTTGTAGTGTAATCCTTGGAATTACAAACAGGTGTATCAGATTTTCTATGCACAGACAATGACTGTCCATGTTAAAAAGGTCTAATGCATCATTTTGTTAAAAAGCTATAGGAGATGCATTAGTAGGTGTCCATACCTCCTGGGGGTGTTTGATTGCCTCCTCTGCTAACTGCTGCACTGTTGATATGTATGCACGCTATCAGCACAGAAACAAAGCCTTTTTAAAACAATAGAAGGTCTGATTGAGAGTTCAGTTCCTCTGGGGAAGTGTGTGAAAACCAAAATACTCAGGCGCTGCGCAGCTGACAGAATAAATTGTCCTTTCAAACCGGCAAAGGTCGTATGCTAATAAGAATGTTCCAAGTAGTTCTGAGAAAAATGACCAGGGGATTTGAAAGGCATCAAATAAGTGTATCATGGCATTAATCTTACCGAAAGGCTTGACAAATACCAATGGGAATGCAGAGTCATTAGCAGTACCAGTAATGCCTTAGCAGTAATGACAACACAGTGCTTTTGGAATTGTACTGATAGGGTACCATGGTACATGATTACATGTGCTTATTGGATTGTACCATTATCATTCCATTAGCTGGTCAAAATATGATAATGTTACCCATGAGTTACCTTTCCTCCAATAGCTTATACCATTGTAGCTGCCCTTGTTCTTCAATTGCCAACAGATCAAGGCTTTTGCTCCAATGCAAAGCCCACCATTTAAGCCTACAAATGAGAAAGATACCACCCCTTGTGTTCATCTAAAGGTTTTTGCATGAAGCCAAGCGGTTTATTTTTAGACAGCAAGATATGAATACGTTACAATGCACTTAATGTGTAAATCACGATATATGCAAGCACACAATTGTATCAGAAAAGGGTTATGGTTAGATGAAGTACATTTTAAGTATGCATGATAATAATGTAATTATGTGTTAGTACACATGTATTTACTAAGTAACCACTATATACATACTCAGTAATTAGAGGCACTTCATGGAAAGTGTTACCACTTTAGTGTAGCACTGGGAACTGAGTAGGAAATATGAGTTTCTCAATAGTCCTGGTCTTTGTTCCAACCATGTCAACACCTCTGGCCTGGTCCAAAAGCATTTTAATACGCCTATTATTCCTGAAAAAAAATGACCTTTCTCAATCTGATGAACAAAAAAGCATGAGCTGTTCAATTGGGGTTGCATGGGAGCAGTTCTTTTGATGTTTGACGGGAGGCATAGTTATTGATCAGGCTTTATAATCAATTTAGATTTGTATGATGTTCCACTGAAAAATGATTTGTAATAGTTTTTTTTTGTCACATTTATGTTTTTTTTTTTTTTAATTTACTGGCTAACACTTTAATTTAGAATCTATTATAAGTGGTTATAAACATTTTATAAGCATGTTAGTAATTGTGCTATAAGCAGTTACATATAATGAATACTAAAACCGTTACACTATAACCTCTCAAAACATATGTACTATAACACGATTGATATAAATAACTCCTAATAATGGATCCTTTAACTGTTAAGTATTAACATATACTCTGGGTTATAACAATTTACTGTGGGATTTTTGGACTCTGCGACCTTCATTTCTAAAACACCCCTGTAGTGGTTCTGATAAGCTAGTCCAATGAACTGCTTGGCTTTGGACTCAACCACTCTGGAGACTAGGCAGGTTGGGAGAGACATGTCAATCTTTTTCAAAGTCTAAATATTTTACAAAGCTGCCTCCATTCTTCGGTTCTTCTAGCACATCACAGCGGTGGGTGGTAGGATAATTGCGTGGCATTATTCCTTCACTTGTTTGAGCGCGTGATGGCTGTTTCTGAAGGAAACCCTTTGTACCATGTTGTTGGTGGTGTTATAGTCCCAAGGTTTGATCACATTGTCACATGATTTGAATGAAATGAGAAAGACTGATCACACAGTATTTTTCCAGATGAACTGAAAGCTTCTCAAAGTCAGGTAAAGGTAGGTTAACTCAATATGGGAGAAACAAAACCCTGAACCACTCAAGCATCAACAATAGTGCAAAGGGAATAACAAAATGCAATTGAAATTATATTTAAAGCCACTTATTCTTCAAGTATCCAGAACATCTACTGTGGATAGTGTCAAGTATCCCTTTAATAAAATGCTGTTTTCAAAGCTGTGATTTGTTTAGGACAAACAGTCATGATGTGCTTTCATTATTTCATCGACCCTCAGTCATAGTCAAGAGAACCTGGCACAGCTGGGGTGTGCGTGCCTGTCTGCTTGCATTGCATAGTCAATGCATTTAATAGAAAACACTTGGTTCATTAAACACTTCTTTAATAACATGGAATAATGGTATCCAGCCATCTGCAGAGTTTTTACATTATTGATTGCTGCTGTAATCTATTGAGTTCGCTGAGGATTTAAGGATCTTCAAGGATTTCTTATTAGGAGTAAAATATTTATTTAAAATTTACTGGAGATTTATTGCACTTTTAAGAAATCACAAAATGTATCCAAGTTTTTTATGCAGATGACATTCTAATGAGCCAACTGTCGACTAGGCAATGAATGACCATTATCAAAAAAGAGTGGGGGGGGCTTCCCACTTTCAAACTAACACTAACAGCATTTACTTTATACAATCCCAGAATGTAAAATGCTATTGCATTTGAGGGATCTAAAGATAGAACACTGCTTCCAAGCATCACTCATTTATAGAAACGTTCATCTGAGCAATACATGAAATCCCAGCATGACAGTACTCT
>NW_024472645.1:0-1419 GCF_017654505.1 Polyodon spathula | reverse complement strand
ACCTGCATTATTTTCCTATATGCATATACATGTTCTGCATATTAATAAGTCTTTATGAAGATTGAGTGCCTGTGAATAATTGAAATGCCATTTGTTAAGGTTAAATGTCGTGGATATGGGTGATGTTGTGAGCAGGGTGCCTGTCCGGTGTTGTTTTCTTGCTGTAAAGTGCAGGGGGGATGCAACCTGGCTGTGCTGCTTGTGTGTGTGAACTCTTGTTGAATCCTATAAGGACACTGCAGCACACTGCAGCACAGTTGCCAGCCTCTGCTATAAAGCTCCCCTGAAGACTCTGTGTGCAATCAGTCTGCTTCCCTGTCTGTACAGCAGAACTGTGAGATGAGCTTCAATCTCAGCACTGCTTCTGATAGAGGGCAACGATTCATAAACCAATTACAGACCTTTTGTGTTTCTACCGATGCGGACCGTACCCACAGTAGCCGAACGGAAGGATTTGCAGGACCCAGTAGCTATTAACCTTTCTTTTGAATTGTGCTTGTGCCCAGTTTTACAATGGATTTATACTGTATGTTAATTCTCACCTGAAATATTTTCACATTATAGTCGAATGCATTAGTATACAGGTGCACTATTTGTAATTCGTAACAGGGGATGGATATTAAGTTTGCTGGTATCTGCTCATTTCTTGGTACTAAACTACAGCACTGTACGTTAGGTGAATTCCACGGTGTTGCTATTAGGCTTTGGGACAGTGAAATTGATTTGATTCGGATTTACTCTCTGTATTAAAAACACAAAAGATAAACAAGAATTAAACCATTACAAAAGAGACAGATTTAATCTATCATCGCTGACTCTTTTCTGACTGTTGATTCTCATGCTACTCAATCCAACACAATGTGGATGTTACAAGGGTATTCACAATAACCATTAAGACTCCAGACTATCCTTCTACAATTCTACCACATTAACACTTTGTTACACTTTACTATGCTTTTACTGGCACACTGGTCCCGATATGTGGTAATGTGATGGATTACCAGGTTGTGATAGAGCTGATTCCAGTATGGATTAGACACTATTGAAATATCCATAAACTTAAACTAAAAAAATAAATTACAAGTAAAACATGAAAGAAAAAGCGCAGCACTAAATTAAAATATTCTGCTCAAACACTAGCACTAATTAACACTAATTAATTAACAAGGTAATGTGCTGTGCGCACGCAAAAATACGTTCTCACATGCAGTTGAGGATCTGACTACTGCTCAACGTGAACCTGTGCATTCTTGGTGAGCCGATGAAAGAGCAACATGATAAGGTTATGAAACGTCACGCTGTCTTAATTAACGTGCTGCTCCTCTTTTCCAGACTGACTTGTCATGTTCTGTTGCCTCAATAAAGCTCTCAAACATGTCTCTAAGTCTGGCTAATGGTTACGCTGTGGGGAGCCAGCTG